>NW_028227280.1:6457445-6602773 GCF_978045245.1 Mus caroli
GAAAAACTTAGAATATAAGAAACGCACAGTGTAGTACATAGTATATGAGTGAGTTGCACTGAAAAACTTAGAATATAAGAAACGCACAGTGTAGTACATAGTATATGAGTGAGTTGCACTGAAAAACTTAGAATATAAGAAACGCACAGTGTAGTACATAGTATATGAGTGAGTTGCACTGAAAAACTTAGAATATAAGAAACGCACAGTGTAGTACATAGTATATGAGTGAGTTGCACTGAAAAACTTAGAATATAAGAAACGCACAGTGTAGTACATAGTATATGAGTGAGTTGCACTGAAAAACTTAGAATATAAGAAACGCACAGTGTAGTACATAGTATATGAGTGAGTTGCACTGAAAAACTTAGAATATAAGAAACGCACAGTGTAGTACATAGTATATGAGTGAGTTGCACTGAAAAACTTAGAATATAAGAAACGCACAGTGTAGTACATAGTATATGAGTGAGTTGCACTGAAAAACTTAGAATATAAGAAACGCACAGTGTAGTACATAGTATATGAGTGAGTTGCACTGAAAAACTTAGAATATAAGAAACGCACAGTGTAGTACATAGTATATGAGTGAGTTGCACTGAAAAACTTAGAATATAAGAAACGCACAGTGTAGTACATAGTATATGAGTGAGTTGCACTGAAAAACTTAGAATATAAGAAACGCACAGTGTAGTACATAGTATATGAGTGAGTTGCACTGAAAAACTTAGAATATAAGAAACGCACAGTGTAGTACATAGTATATGAGTGAGTTGCACTGAAAAACTTAGAATATAAGAAACGCACAGTGTAGTACATAGTATATGAGTGAGTTGCACTGAAAAACTTAGAATATAAGAAACGCACAGTGTAGTACATAGTATATGAGTGAGTTGCACTGAAAAACTTAGAATATAAGAAACGCACAGTGTAGTACATAGTATATGAGTGAGTTGCACTGAAAAACTTAGAATATAAGAAACGCACAGTGTAGTACATAGTATATGAGTGAGTTGCACTGAAAAACTTAGAATATAAGAAACGCACAGTGTAGTACATAGTATATGAGTGAGTTGCACTGAAAAACTTAGAATATAAGAAACGCACAGTGTAGTACATAGTATATGAGTGAGTTGCACTGAAAAACTTAGAATATAAGAAACGCACAGTGTAGTACATAGTATATGAGTGAGTTGCACTGAAAAACTTAGAATATAAGAAACGCACAGTGTAGTACATAGTATATGAGTGAGTTGCACTGAAAAACTTAGAATATAAGAAACGCACAGTGTAGTACATAGTATATGAGTGAGTTGCACTGAAAAACTTAGAATATAAGAAACGCACAGTGTAGTACATAGTATATGAGTGAGTTGCACTGAAAAACTTAGAATATAAGAAACGCACAGTGTAGTACATAGTATATGAGTGAGTTGCACTGAAAAACTTAGAATATAAGAAACGCACAGTGTAGTACATAGTATATGAGTGAGTTGCACTGAAAAACTTAGAATATAAGAAACGCACAGTGTAGTACATAGTATATGAGTGAGTTGCACTGAAAAACTTAGAATATAAGAAACGCACAGTGTAGTACATAGTATATGAGTGAGTTGCACTGAAAAACTTAGAATATAAGAAACGCACAGTGTAGTACATAGTATATGAGTGAGTTGCACTGAAAAACTTAGAATATAAGAAACGCACAGTGTAGTACATAGTATATGAGTGAGTTGCACTGAAAAACTTAGAATATAAGAAACGCACAGTGTAGTACATAGTATATGAGTGAGTTGCACTGAAAAACTTAGAATATAAGAAACGCACAGTGTAGTACATAGTATATGAGTGAGTTGCACTGAAAAACTTAGAATATAAGAAACGCACAGTGTAGTACATAGTATATGAGTGAGTTGCACTGAAAAACTTAGAATATAAGAAACGCACAGTGTAGTACATAGTATATGAGTGAGTTGCACTGAAAAACTTAGAATATAAGAAACGCACAGTGTAGTACATAGTATATGAGTGAGTTGCACTGAAAAACTTAGAATATAAGAAACGCACAGTGTAGTACATAGTATATGAGTGAGTTGCACTGAAAAACTTAGAATATAAGAAACGCACAGTGTAGTACATAGTATATGAGTGAGTTGCACTGAAAAACTTAGAATATAAGAAACGCACAGTGTAGTACATAGTATATGAGTGAGTTGCACTGAAAAACTTAGAATATAAGAAACGCACAGTGTAGTACATAGTATATGAGTGAGTTGCACTGAAAAACTTAGAATATAAGAAACGCACAGTGTAGTACATAGTATATGAGTGAGTTGCACTGAAAAACTTAGAATATAAGAAACGCACAGTGTAGTACATAGAACGCACAGTGTAGTACATAGTATATGAGTGAGTTGCACTGAAAAACTTAGAATATAAGAAACGCACAGTGTAGGACATAGTATATGAGTGAGTTGCACTGAAAAACTTAGAATATAAGAAACGCACAGTGTAGTACATAGTATATGAGTGAGTTGCACTGAAAAACTTAGAATATAAGAAACGCACAGTGTAGTACATAGTATATGAGTGAGTTGCACTGAAAAACTTAGAATATAAGAAACGCACAGTGTAGTACATAGTATATGAGTGAGTTGCACTGAAAAACTTAGAATATAAGAAACGCACAGTGTAGTACATAGTATATGAGTGAGTTGCACTGAAAAACTTAGAATATAAGAAACGCACAGTGTAGTACATAGTATATGAGTGAGTTGCACTGAAAAACTTAGAATATAAGAAACGCACAGTGTAGTACATAGTATATGAGTGAGTTGCACTGAAAAACTTAGAATATAAGAAACGCACAGTGTAGTACATAGTATATGAGTGAGTTGCACTGAAAAACTTAGAATATAAGAAACGCACAGTGTAGTACATAGTATATGAGTGAGTTGCACTGAAAAACTTAGAATATAAGAAACGCACAGTGTAGGACATAGTATATGAGTGAGTTGCACTGAAAAACTTAGAATATAAGAAACGCACAGTGTAGTACATAGTATATGAGTGAGTTGCACTGAAAAACTTAGAATATAAGAAACGCACAGTGTAGTACATAGTATATGAGTGAGTTGCACTGAAAAACTTAGAATATAAGAAACGCACAGTGTAGTACATAGTATATGAGTGAGTTGCACTGAAAAACTTAGAATATAAGAAACGCACAGTGTAGTACATAGTATATGAGTGAGTTGCACTGAAAAACTTAGAATTTACTGAAAAACCCGCATTACACGAAATGCACAGTGTAGTACATAGTATATGAGTGAGTTGCACTGAAAAACTCTAGAATATAAGAAACGCACAGTGTAGTACATAGTATATGAGTGAGTTGCACTGAAAAACTTAGAATATAAGAAACGCACAGTGTAGGACATAGTATATGAGTGAGTTGCACTGAAAAACTTAGAATATAAGAAACGCACAGTGTAGTACATAGTATATGAGTGAGTTGCACTGAAAAACTTAGAATATAAGAAACGCACAGTGTAGTACATAGTATATGAGTGAGTTGCACTGAAAAACTTAGAATATAAGAAACGCACAGTGTAGTACATAGTATATGAGTGAGTTGCACTGAAAAACTTAGAATATAAGAAACGCACAGTGTAGTACATAGTATATGAGTGAGTTGCACTGAAAAACTTAGAATATAAGAAACGCACAGTGTAGTACATAGTATATGAGTGAGTTGCACTGAAAAACTTAGAATATAAGAAACGCACAGTGTAGTACATAGTATATGAGTGAGTTGCACTGAAAAACTTAGAATATAAGAAACGCACAGTGTAGTACATAGTATATGAGTGAGTTGCACTGAAAAACTTAGAATATAAGAAACGCACAGTGTAGTACATAGTATATGAGTGAGTTGCACTGAAAAACTTAGAATATAAGAAACGCACAGTGTAGTACATAGTATATGAGTGAGTTGCACTGAAAAACTTAGAATATAAGAAACGCACAGTGTAGTACATAGTATATGAGTGAGTTGCACTGAAAAACTTAGAATATAAGAAACGCACAGTGTAGTACATAGTATATGAGTGAGTTGCACTGAAAAACTTAGAATTTAAGAAACGCACAGTGTAGTACATAGTATATGAGTGAGTTGCACTGAAAAACTTAGAATATAAGAAACGCACAGTGTAGTACATAGTATATGAGTGAGTTGCACTGAAAAACTTAGAATATAAGAAACGCACAGTGTAGTACATAGTATATGAGTGAGTTGCACTGAAAAACTTAGAATATAAGAAACGCACAGTGTAGTACATAGTATATGAGTGAGTTGCACTGAAAAACTTAGAATATAAGAAACGCACAGTGTAGTACATAGTATATGAGTGAGTTGCACTGAAAAACTTAGAATTTACTGAAAAACCCGCATTACACGAAATGCACAGTGTAGTACATAGTATATGAGTGAGTTGCACTGAAAAACTTAGAATATAAGAAACGCAAAGTGTAGTACATAGTATATGAATATGAGTGAGTTGCACTGAAAAATTTAGAATATAAGAAACGCACAGTGTAGTACATAGTATATGAGTGAGTTGCACTGAAAAACTTAGAATATAAGAAACGCACAGTGTAGTACATAGTATATGAGTGAGTTGCACTGAAAAACTTAGAATATAAGAAACGCACAGTGTAGTACATAGTATATGAGTGAGTTGCACTGAAAAACTTAGAATATAAGAAACGCACAGTGTAGTACATAGTATATGAGTGAGTTGCACTCAAAAACTTAGAATATAAGAAACGCACAGTGTAGTACATAGTATATGAGTGAGTTGCACTCAAAAACTTAGAATATAAGAAACGCACAGTGTAGTACATAGTATATGAGTGAGTTGCACTCAAAAACTTAGAATATAAGAAACGCACAGTGTAGTACATAGTATATGAGTGAGTTGCACTGAAAAACTTAGAATATAAGAAACGCACAGTGTAGTACATAGTATATGAGTGAGTTGCACTGAAAAACTTAGAATATAAGGAACGCACAGTGTAGTACATAGTATATGAGTGAGTTGCACTGAAAAACTTAGAATTTAAGAAACGCACAGTGTAGTACATAGTATATGAGTGAGTTGCACTGAAAAACTTAGAATATAACAAACGCACAGTGTAGTATTAAGTATATGAGTGAGTTGCACTGAAAAACTTAGAATATAAGAAACGCACAGTGTAGTACATAGTATATGAGTGAGTTGCACTGAAAAACTTAGAATATAAGAAACGCACAGTGTAGTACATAGTATATGAGTGAGTTGCACTGAAAAACTTAGAATTTACTGAAAAACCCGCATTACACGAAATGCACAGTGTAGTACATAGTATATGAGTGAGTTGCACTGAAAAACTTAGAATATAAGAAACGCACAGTGTAGTACATAGTATATGAGTGAGTTGCACTGAAAAACTTAGAATATAAGAAACGCACAGTGTAGTACATAGTATATGAGTGAGTTGCACTGAAAAACTTAGAATATAAGAAACGCACAGTGTAGTACATAGTATATGAGTGGGTTGCACTGAAAAACTTAGAATATAAGAATCGCACAGTGTAGTACATAGTATATGAGTGAGTTGCACTGAAAAACTTAGAATATAAGAAACGCACAGTGTAGTACATAGTATATGAGTGAGTTGCACTGAAAAACTTAGAATATAAGAAACGCACAGTGTAGTACATAGTATATGAGTGAGTTGCACTGAAAAACTTAGAATTTAAGAAACGCACAGTGTAGTATATAGTATATGAGTGAGTTGCACTGAAAAACTTAGAATATAAGAAACGCACAGTGTAGTACAAAGTATATGAGTGAGTTGCACTGAAAAACTTAGAATATAAGAAACGCACAGTGTAGTACATAGTATATGAGTGAGTTGCACTGAAAAACTTAGAATATAAGAAACGCACAGTGTAGTACATAGTATATGAGTGAGTTGCACTGAAAAACTTAGAATTTACTGAAAAACCCGCATTACACGAAATGCACAGTGTAGTACATAGTATATGAGTGAGTTGCACTGAAAAACTTAGAATATAAGAAACGCAAAGTGTAGTACATAGTATATGAATATGAGTGAGTTGCACTGAAAAACTTAGAATATAAGAAACGCACAGTGTAGTACATAGTATATGAGTGAGTTGCACTGAAAAACTTAGAATATAAGAAACGCACAGTGTAGTACATAGTATATGAGTGAGTTGCACTGAAAAACTTAGAATATAAGAAACGCACAGTGTAGTACATAGTATATGAGTGAGTTGCACTGAAAAACTTAGAATATAAGAAACGCACAGTGTAGTACATAGTATATGAGTGAGTTGCACTGAAAAACTTAGAATATAAGAAACGCACAGTGTAGTACATAGTATATGAGTGAGTTGCACTGAAAAACTTAGAATATAAGAAACGCACAGTGTAGTACATAGTATATGAATGAGTTGCACTGAAAAACTTAGAATTTACTGAAAAACCCGCATTACACGAAATGCACAGTGTAGTACATAGTATATGAGTGAGTTGCACTGAAAAACTTAGAATATAAGAAACGCAAAGTGTAGTACATAGTATATGAATATGAGTGAGTTGCACTGAAAAACTTAGAATATAAGAAACGCACAGTGTAGTACATAGTATATGAGTGAGTTGCACTGAAAAACTTAGAATATAAGAAACGCACAGTGTAGTACATAGTATATGAGTGAGTTGCACTGAAAAACTTAGAATATAAGAAACGCACAGTGTAGTACATAGTATATGAGTGAGTTGCACTGAAAAACTTAGAATATAAGAAACGCACAGTGTAGTACATAGTATATGAGTGAGTTGCACTGAAAAACTTAGAATATAAGAAACGCACAGTGTAGTACATAGTATATGAGTGAGTTGCACTGAAAAACTTAGAATATAAGAAACGCACAGTGTAGTACATAGTATATGAGTGAGTTGCACTGAAAAACTTAGAATATAAGAAACGCACAGTGTAGTACATAGTATATGAGTGAGTTGCACTGAAAAACTTAGAATATAAGAAACGCACAGTGTAGTACATAGTATATGAGTGAGTTGCACTGAAAAACTTAGAATATAAGAAACGCACAGTGTAGTACATAGTATATGAGTGAGGTGCACTAAAAAACTTAGAATATAAGAAACGCACAGTGTAGTACATAGTATATGAGTGAGTTGCACTCAAAAACTTAGAATATAAGAAACGCACAGTGTAGTACATAGTATATGAGTGAGTTGCACTGAAAAACTTAGAATATAAGAAACGCACAGTGTAGTACATAGTATATGAGTGAGTTGCACTCAAAAACTTAGAATATAAGAAACGCACAGTGTAGTACATAGTATATGAGTGAGTTGCACTCAAAAACTTAGAATATAAGAAACGCACAGTGTAGTACATAGTATATGAGTGAGTTGCACTCAAAAACTTAGAATATAAGAAACGCACAGTGTAGTACATAGTATATGAGTGAGTTGCACTGAAAAACTTAGAATATAAGAAACGCACAGTGTAGTACATAGTATATGAGTGAGTTGCACTGAAAAACTTAGAATATAAGGAACGCACAGTGTAGTACATAGTATATGAGTGAGTTGCACTGAAAAACTTAGAATTTAAGAAACGCACAGTGTAGTACATAGTATATGAGTGAGTTGCACTGAAAAACTTAGAATATAACAAACGCACAGTGTAGTATTAAGTATATGAGTGAGTTGCACTGAAAAACTTAGAATATAAGAAACGCACAGTGTAGTACATAGTATATGAGTGAGTTGCACTGAAAAACTTAGAATATAAGAAACGCACAGTGTAGTACATAGTATATGAGTGAGTTGCACTGAAAAACTTAGAATTTACTGAAAAACCCGCATTACACGAAATGCACAGTGTAGTACATAGTATATGAGTGAGTTGCACTGAAAAACTTAGAATATAAGAAACGCACAGTGTAGTACATAGTATATGAGTGAGTTGCACTGAAAAACTTAGAATATAAGAAACGCACAGTGTAGTACATAGTATATGAGTGAGTTGCACTGAAAAACTTAGAATATAAGAAACGCACAGTGTAGTACATAGTATATGAGTGGGTTGCACTGAAAAACTTAGAATATAAGAATCGCACAGTGTAGTACATAGTATATGAGTGAGTTGCACTGAAAAACTTAGAATATAAGAAACGCACAGTGTAGTACATAGTATATGAGTGAGTTGCACTGAAAAACTTAGAATATAAGAAACGCACAGTGTAGTACATAGTATATGAGTGAGTTGCACTGAAAAACTTAGAATTTAAGAAACGCACAGTGTAGTATATAGTATATGAGTGAGTTGCACTGAAAAACTTAGAATATAAGAAACGCACAGTGTAGTACAAAGTATATGAGTGAGTTGCACTGAAAAACTTAGAATATAAGAAACGCACAGTGTAGTACATAGTATATGAGTGAGTTGCACTGAAAAACTTAGAATATAAGAAACGCACAGTGTAGTACATAGTATATGAGTGAGTTGCACTGAAAAACTTAGAATTTACTGAAAAACCCGCATTACACGAAATGCACAGTGTAGTACATAGTATATGAGTGAGTTGCACTGAAAAACTTAGAATATAAGAAACGCAAAGTGTAGTACATAGTATATGAATATGAGTGAGTTGCACTGAAAAACTTAGAATATAAGAAACGCACAGTGTAGTACATAGTATATGAGTGAGTTGCACTGAAAAACTTAGAATATAAGAAACGCACAGTGTAGTACATAGTATATGAGTGAGTTGCACTGAAAAACTTAGAATATAAGAAACGCACAGTGTAGTACATAGTATATGAGTGAGTTGCACTGAAAAACTTAGAATATAAGAAACGCACAGTGTAGTACATAGTATATGAGTGAGTTGCACTGAAAAACTTAGAATATAAGAAACGCACAGTGTAGTACATAGTATATGAGTGAGTTGCACTGAAAAACTTAGAATATAAGAAACGCACAGTGTAGTACATAGTATATGAGTGAGTTGCACTGAAAAACTTAGAATATAAGAAACGCACAGTGTAGTACATAGTATATGAGTGAGTTGCACTGAAAAACTTAGAATATAAGAAACGCACAGTGTAGTACATAGTATATGAGTGAGTTGCACTGAAAAACTTAGAATATAAGAAACGCACAGTGTAGTACATAGTATATGAGTGAGTTGCACTGAAAAACTTAGAATTTACTGAAAAACCCGCATTACACGAAATGCACAGTGTAGTACATAGTATATGAGTGAGTTGCACTGAAAAACTTAGAATATAAGAAACGCACAGTGTAGTACATAGTATATGAGTGAGTTGCACTGAAAAACTTAGAATATAACAAACGCACAGTGTAGTATTAAGTATATGAGTGAGTTGCACTGAAAAACTTATAATATAAGAAACGCACAGTGTAGTACATAGTATATGAGTGAGTTGCACTGAAAAACTTAGAATATAAGAAACGCACAGTGTAGTACATAGTATATGAGTGAGTTGCACTGAAAAACTTAGAATATAAGAAACGCACAGTGTAGTACATAGTATATGAGTGAGTTGCACTGAAAAACTTAGAATATAAGAAACGCACAGTGTAGTACATAGTATATGAGTGAGTTGCACTGAAAAACTTAGAATATAAGAAACGCACAGTGTAGTACATAGTATATGAGTGAGTTGCACTGAAAAACTTAGAATATAAGAAACGCACAGAGTAGTACATAGTATATGAGTGAGTTGCACTGAAAAACTTAGAATATAAGAAACGCACAGTGTAGTACATAGTATATGAGTGAGTTGCACTGAAAAACTTAGAATATAAGAAAAGCACAGTGTAGTACATAGTATATGAGTGAGTTGCACTGAAAAACTTAGAATATAAGAAACGCACAGTGTAGTACATAGTATATGAGTGAGTTGCACTGAAAAACTTAGAATATAAGAAACGCACATTGTAGTACATAGTATATGAGTGAGTTGCACGGAAAAACCTAGAATTTAAGAAACGCACAGTGTAGTATATAGTATATGAGTGAGTTGCACTGAAAAACTTAGAATCTAAGAAACGCACAGTGTAGTACATACTATATGAGTGAGTTGCACTGAAAAACTTAGAATATAAGAAACGCACAGTGTAGTACATAGTATATGAGTGAGTTGCACTGAAAAACTTAGAATATAAGAAACGCACAGTGTAGTACATAGTATATGAGTGAGTTGCACTGAAAAACTTAGAATATAATAAACGCACAGTGTAGTACATAGTATATGAGTGAGTTGCACTGAAAAACTTAGAATATAAGAAACGCACAGTGTAGTACATAGTATATGAGTGAGTTGCACTGAAAAACTTAGAATATAAGAAACGCACAGTGTAGTACATAGTATATGAGTGAGTTGCACTGAAAAACTTAGAATTTAAGAAACGCACAGTGTAGTATATAGTATATGAGTGAGTTGCACTGAAAAACTTAGAATATAAGAAACGCACAGTGTAGTACAAAGTATATGAGTGAGTTGCACTGAAAAACTTAGAATATAAGAAACGCACAGTGTAGTACATAGTATATGAGTGAGTTGCACTGAAAAACTTAGAATATAAGAAACGCACAGTGTAGTACATAGTATATGAGTGAGTTGCACTGAAAAACTTAGAATTTACTGAAAAACCCGCATTACACGAAATGCACAGTGTAGTACATAGTATATGAGTGAGTTGCACTGAAAAACTTAGAATATAAGAAACGCAAAGTGTAGTACATAGTATATGAATATGAGTGAGTTGCACTGAAAAACTTAGAATATAAGAAACGCACAGTGTAGTACATAGTATATGAGTGAGTTGCACTGAAAAACTTAGAATATAAGAAACGCACAGTGTAGTACATAGTATATGAGTGAGTTGCACTGAAAAACTTAGAATATAAGAAACGCACAGTGTAGTACATAGTATATGAGTGAGTTGCACTGAAAAACTTAGAATATAAGAAACGCACAGTGTAGTACATAGTATATGAGTGAGTTGCACTGAAAAACTTAGAATATAAGAAACGCACAGTGTAGTACATAGTATATGAGTGAGTTGCACTGAAAAACTTAGAATATAACAAACGCACAGTGTAGTATTAAGTATATGAGTGAGTTGCACTGAAAAACTTAGAATATAAGAAACGCACAGTGTAGTACATAGTATATGAGTGAGTTGCACTGAAAAACTTAGAATATAAGAAACGCACAGTGTAGTACATAGTATATGAGTGAGTTGCACTGAAAAACTTAGAATTTACTGAAAAACCCGCATTACACGAAATGCACAGTGTAGTACATAGTATATGAGTGAGTTGCACTGAAAAACTTAGAATATAAGAAACGCAAAGTGTAGTACATAGTATATGAATATGAGTGAGTTGCACTGAAAAACTTAGAATATAAGAAACGCACAGTGTAGTACATAGTATATGAGTGAGTTGCACTGAAAAACTTAGAATATAAGAAACGCACAGTGTAGTACATAGTATATGAGTGAGTTGCACTGAAAAACTTAGAATATAAGAAACGCACAGTGTAGTACATAGTATATGAGTGAGTTGCACTGAAAAACTTAGAATATAAGAAACGCACAGTGTAGTACATAGTATATGAGTGAGTTGCACTGAAAAACTTAGAATATAAGAAACGCACAGTGTAGTACATAGTATATGAGTGAGTTGCACTGAAAAACTTAGAATATAACAAACGCACAGTGTAGTATTAAGTATATGAGTGAGTTGCACTGAAAAACTTATAATATAAGAAACGCACAGTGTAGTACATAGTATATGAGTGAGTTGCACTGAAAAACTTAGAATATAAGAAACGCACAGTGTAGTACATAGTATATGAGTGAGTTGCACTGAAAAATTTAGAATTTACTGAAAAACCCGCATTACACGAAATGCACAGTGTAGTACATAGTATATGAGTGAGTTGCACTGAAAAACTTAGAATATAAGAAACGCACAGTGTAGTACATAGTATATGAGTGAGTTGCACTGAAAAACTTAGAATATAACAAACGCACAGTGTAGTATTAAGTATATGAGTGAGTTGCACTGAAAAACTTATAATATAAGAAACGCACAGTGTAGTACATAGTATATGAGTGAGTTGCACTGAAAAACTTAGAATATAAGAAACGCACAGTGTAGGACATAGTATATGAGTGAGTTGCACTGAAAAACTTAGAATATAAGAAACGCACAGTGTAGTACATAGTATATGAGTGAGTTGCACTGAAAAACTTAGAATATAAGAAACGCACAGTGTAGTACATAGTATATGAGTGAGTTGCACTGAAAAACTTAGAATATAAGAAACGCACAGTGTAGTACATAGTATATGAGTGAGTTGCACTGAAAAACTTAGAATATAAGAAACGCACAGAGTAGTACATAGTATATGAGTGAGTTGCACTGAAAAACTTAGAATATAAGAAAAGCACAGTGTAGTACATAGTATATGAGTGAGTTGCACTGAAAAACTTAGAATATAAGAAACGCACAGTGTAGTACATAGTATATGAGTGAGTTGCACTGAAAAACTTAGAATATAAGAAACGCACATTGTAGTACATAGTATATGAGTGAGTTGCACGGAAAAACCTAGAATTTAAGAAACGCACAGTGTAGTATATAGTATATGAGTGAGTTGCACTGAAAAACTTAGAATCTAAGAAACGCACAGTGTAGTACATACTATATGAGTGAGTTGCACTGAAAAACTTAGAATATAAGAAACGCACAGTGTAGTACATAGTATATGAGTGAGTTGCACTGAAAAACTTAGAATATAAGAAACGCACAGTGTAGTACATAGTATATGAGTGAGTTGCACTGAAAAACTTAGAATATAATAAACGCACAGTGTAGTACATAGTATATGAGTGAGTTGCACTGAAAAACTTAGAATATAAGAAACGCACAGTGTAGTACATAGTATATGAGTGAGTTGCACTGAAAAACTTAGAATATAAGAAACGCACAGTGTAGTACATAGTATATGAGTGAGTTGCACTGAAAAACTTAGAATTTAAGAAACGCACAGTGTAGTATATAGTATATGAGTGAGTTGCACTGAAAAACTTAGAATATAAGAAACGCACAGTGTAGTACAAAGTATATGAGTGAGTTGCACTGAAAAACTTAGAATATAAGAAACGCACAGTGTAGTACATAGTATATGAGTGAGTTGCACTGAAAAACTTAGAATATAAGAAACGCACAGTGTAGTACATAGTATATGAGTGAGTTGCACTGAAAAACTTAGAATTTACTGAAAAACCCGCATTACACGAAATGCACAGTGTAGTACATAGTATATGAGTGAGTTGCACTGAAAAACTTAGAATATAAGAAACGCAAAGTGTAGTACATAGTATATGAATATGAGTGAGTTGCACTGAAAAACTTAGAATATAAGAAACGCACAGTGTAGTACATAGTATATGAGTGAGTTGCACTGAAAAACTTAGAATATAAGAAACGCACAGTGTAGTACATAGTATATGAGTGAGTTGCACTGAAAAACTTAGAATATAAGAAACGCACAGTGTAGTACATAGTATATGAGTGAGTTGCACTGAAAAACTTAGAATATAAGAAACGCACAGTGTAGTACATAGTATATGAGTGAGTTGCACTGAAAAACTTAGAATATAAGAAACGCACAGTGTAGTACATAGTATATGAGTGAGTTGCACTGAAAAACTTAGAATATAACAAACGCACAGTGTAGTATTAAGTATATGAGTGAGTTGCACTGAAAAACTTAGAATATAAGAAACGCACAGTGTAGTACATAGTATATGAGTGAGTTGCACTGAAAAACTTAGAATATAAGAAACGCACAGTGTAGTACATAGTATATGAGTGAGTTGCACTGAAAAACTTAGAATTTACTGAAAAACCCGCATTACACGAAATGCACAGTGTAGTACATAGTATATGAGTGAGTTGCACTGAAAAACTTAGAATATAAGAAACGCAAAGTGTAGTACATAGTATATGAATATGAGTGAGTTGCACTGAAAAACTTAGAATATAAGAAACGCACAGTGTAGTACATAGTATATGAGTGAGTTGCACTGAAAAACTTAGAATATAAGAAACGCACAGTGTAGTACATAGTATATGAGTGAGTTGCACTGAAAAACTTAGAATATAAGAAACGCACAGTGTAGTACATAGTATATGAGTGAGTTGCACTGAAAAACTTAGAATATAAGAAACGCACAGTGTAGTACATAGTATATGAGTGAGTTGCACTGAAAAACTTAGAATATAAGAAACGCACAGTGTAGTACATAGTATATGAGTGAGTTGCACTGAAAAACTTAGAATATAACAAACGCACAGTGTAGTATTAAGTATATGAGTGAGTTGCACTGAAAAACTTATAATATAAGAAACGCACAGTGTAGTACATAGTATATGAGTGAGTTGCACTGAAAAACTTAGAATATAAGAAACGCACAGTGTAGTACATAGTATATGAGTGAGTTGCACTGAAAAATTTAGAATTTACTGAAAAACCCGCATTACACGAAATGCACAGTGTAGTACATAGTATATGAGTGAGTTGCACTGAAAAACTTAGAATATAAGAAACGCACAGTGTAGTACATAGTATATGAGTGAGTTGCACTGAAAAACTTAGAATATAACAAACGCACAGTGTAGTATTAAGTATATGAGTGAGTTGCACTGAAAAACTTATAATATAAGAAACGCACAGTGTAGTACATAGTATATGAGTGAGTTGCACTGAAAAACTTAGAATATAAGAAACGCACAGTGTAGGACATAGTATATGAGTGAGTTGCACTGAAAAACTTAGAATATAAGAAACGCACAGTGTAGTACATAGTATATGAGTGAGTTGCACTGAAAAACTTAGAATATAAGAAACGCACAGTGTAGTACATAGTATATGAGTGAGTTGCACTGAAAAACTTAGAATATAAGAAACGCACAGTGTAGTACATAGTATATGAGTGAGTTGCACTGAAAAACTTAGAATATAAGAAACGCACAGAGTAGTACATAGTATATGAGTGAGTTGCACTGAAAAACTTAGAATATAAGAAACGCACAGTGTAGTACATAGTATATGAGTGAGTTGCACTGAAAAACTTAGAATATAAGAAAAGCACAGTGTAGTACATAGTATATGAGTGAGTTGCACTGAAAAACTTAGAATATAAGAAACGCACAGTGTAGTACATAGTATATGAGTGAGTTGCACTGAAAAACTTAGAATATAAGAAACGCACATTGTAGTACATAGTATATGAGTGAGTTGCACGGAAAAACCTAGAATTTAAGAAACGCACAGTGTAGTATATAGTATATGAGTGAGTTGCACTGAAAAACTTAGAATCTAAGAAACGCACAGTGTAGTACATACTATATGAGTGAGTTGCACTGAAAAACTTAGAATATAAGAAACGCACAGTGTAGTACATAGTATATGAGTGAGTTGCACTGAAAAACTTAGAATATAAGAAACGCACAGTGTAGTACATAGTATATGAGTGAGTTGCACTGAAAAACTTAGAATATAATAAACGCACAGTGTAGTACATAGTATATGAGTGAGTTGCACTGAAAAACTTAGAATATAAGAAACGCACAGTGTAGTACATAGTATATGAGTGAGTTGCACTGAAAAACTTAGAATATAAGAAACGCACAGTGTAGTACATAGTATATGAGTGAGTTGCACTGAAAAACTTAGAATTTAAGAAACGCACAGTGTAGTATATAGTATATGAGTGAGTTGCACTGAAAAACTTAGAATATAAGAAACGCACAGTGTAGTACAAAGTATATGAGTGAGTTGCACTGAAAAACTTAGAATATAAGAAACGCACAGTGTAGTACATAGTATATGAGTGAGTTGCACTGAAAAACTTAGAATATAAGAAACGCACAGTGTAGTACATAGTATATGAGTGAGTTGCACTGAAAAACTTAGAATTTACTGAAAAACCCGCATTACACGAAATGCACAGTGTAGTACATAGTATATGAGTGAGTTGCACTGAAAAACTTAGAATATAAGAAACGCAAAGTGTAGTACATAGTATATGAATATGAGTGAGTTGCACTGAAAAACTTAGAATATAAGAAACGCACAGTGTAGTACATAGTATATGAGTGAGTTGCACTGAAAAACTTAGAATATAAGAAACGCACAGTGTAGTACATAGTATATGAGTGAGTTGCACTGAAAAACTTAGAATATAAGAAACGCACAGTGTAGTACATAGTATATGAGTGAGTTGCACTGAAAAACTTAGAATATAAGAAACGCACAGTGTAGTACATAGTATATGAGTGAGTTGCACTGAAAAACTTAGAATATAAGAAACGCACAGTGTAGTACATAGTATATGAGTGAGTTGCACTGAAAAACTTAGAATATAACAAACGCACAGTGTAGTACATAGTATATGAGTGAGTTGCACTGAAAAACTTAGAATATAAGAAACGCACAGTGTAGTACATAGTATATGAGTGAGTTGCACTGAAAAACTTAGAATATAAGAAACGCACAGTGTAGTACATAGTATATGAGTGAGTTGCACTGAAAAACTTAGAATTTACTGAAAAACCCGCATTACACGAAATGCACAGTGTAGAACATAGTATATGAGTGAGTTGCACTGAAAAACTTAGAATATAAGAAAGGCACAGTATAGGACATAGTATATGAGTGAGTTGCACTGAAAAACTTAGAATATAAGAAACGCACAGTGTAGTACATAGTATATGAGTGAGTTGCACTGAAAAACTTAGAATATAAAAAACGCACAGTGTAGTACATAGTATATGAGTGAGTTGCACTGAAAAACTTAGAATATAAGAAACGCACAGTGTAGTACATAGTATATGAGTGAGTTGCACTGAAAAACTTAGAATATAAGAAACGCACAGTGTAGTACATAGTATATGAGTGAGTTGCACTGAAAAACTTAGAATATAAGAAACGCACAGTGTAGTACATAGTATATGAGTGAGTTGCACTGAAAAACTTAGAATATAAGAAACGCACAGTGTAGTACATAGTATATGAGTGAGTTGCACTGAAAAACTTAGAATATAAGAAACGCACATTGTAGTACATAGTATATGAGTGAGTTGCACGGAAAAACCTAGAATTTAAGAAACGCACAGTGTAGTATATAGTATATGAGTGAGTTGCACTGAAAAACTTAGAATCTAAGAAACGCACAGTGTAGTACATACTATATGAGTGAGTTGCACTGAAAAACTTAGAATATAAGAAACGCACAGTGTAGTACATAGTATATGAGTGAGTTGCACTGAAAAACTTAGAATATAAGAAACGCACAGTGTAGTACATAGTATATGAGTGAGTTGCACTGAAAAACTTAGAATATAAGAAACGCACAGTGTAGTACATAGTATATGAGTGAGTTGCACTGAAAAACTTAGAATATAAGAAACGCACAGTGTAGTACATAGTATATGAGTGAGTTGCACTGAAAAACTTAGAATATAAGAAACGCACAGTGTAGTACATAGTATATGAGTGAGTTGCACTGAAAAACTTAGAATTTAAGAAACGCACAGTGTAGTATATAGTATATGAGTGAGTTGCACTGAAAAACTTAGAATATAAGAAACGCACAGTGTAGTACAAAGTATATGAGTGAGTTGCACTGAAAAACTTAGAATAAGAATCGCACAGTGTAGTACATAGTATATGAGTGAGTTGCACTGAAAAACTTAGAATATAAGAAACGCACAGTGTAGTACATAGTATATGAGTGAGTTGCACTGAAAAACTTAGAATTTACTGAAAAACCCGCATTACACGAAATGCACAGTGTAGTACATAGTATATGAGTGAGTTGCACTGAAAAACTTAGAATATAAGAAACGCAAAGTGTAGTACATAGTATATGAATATGAGTGAGTTGCACTGAAAAACTTAGAATATAAGAAACGCACAGTGTAGTACATAGTATATGAGTGAGTTGCACTGAAAAACTTAGAATATAAGAAACGCACAGTGTAGTACATAGTATATGAGTGAGTTGCACTGAAAAACTTAGAATATAAGAAACGCACAGTGTAGTACATAGTATATGAGTGAGTTGCACTGAAAAACTTAGAATATAAGAAACGCACAGTGTAGTACATAGTATATGAGTGAGTTGCACTGAAAAACTTAGAATATAAGAAACGCACAGTGTAGTACATAGTATATGAGTGAGTTGCACTGAAAAACTTAGAATATAAGAAACGCACAGTGTAGTACATAGTATATGAGTGAGTTGCACTGAAAAACTTAGAATATAAGAAACGCACAGTGTAGTACATAGTATATGAGTGAGTTGCACTGAAAAACTTAGAATATAAGAAACGCACAGTGTAGTACATAGTATATGAGTGAGTTGCACTGAAAAACTTAGAATATAAGGAACGCACAGTGTAGTACATAGTATATGAGTGAGTTGCACTGAAAAACTTAGAATTTAAGAAACGCACAGTGTAGTACATAGTATATGAGTGAGTTGCACTGAAAAACTTAGAATATAACAAACGCACAGTGTAGTATTAAGTATATGAGTGAGTTGCACTGAAAAACTTAGAATATAAGAAACGCACAGTGTAGTACATAGTATATGAGTGAGTTGCACTGAAAAACTTAGAATATAAGAAACGCACAGTGTAGTACATAGTATATGAGTGAGTTGCACTGAAAAACTTAGAATTTACTGAAAAACCCGCATTACACGAAATGCACAGTGTAGTACATAGTATATGAGTGAGTTGCACTGAAAAACTTAGAATATAAGAAACGCACAGTGTAGTACATAGTATATGAGTGAGTTGCACTGAAAAACTTAGAATATAAGAAACGCACAGTGTAGTACATAGTATATGAGTGAGTTGCACTGAAAAACTTAGAATATAAGAAACGCACAGTGTAGTACATAGTATATGAGTGAGTTGCACTGAAAAACTTAGAATATAAGAAACGCACAGTGTAGTACATAGTATATGAGTGAGTTGCACTGAAAAACTTAGAATATAAGAAACGCACAGTGTAGTACATAGTATATGAGTGAGTTGCACTGAAAAACTTAGAATATAAGAAACGCACATTGTAGTACATAGTATATGAGTGAGTTGCACGGAAAAACCTAGAATTTAAGAAACGCACAGTGTAGTATATAGTATATGAGTGAGTTGCACTGAAAAACTTAGAATCTAAGAAACGCACAGTGTAGTACATACTATATGAGTGAGTTGCACTGAAAAACTTAGAATATAAGAAACGCACAGTGTAGTACATAGTATATGAGTGAGTTGCACTGAAAAACTTAGAATATAAGAAACGCACAGTGTAGTACATAGTATATGAGTGAGTTGCACTGAAAAACTTAGAATATAAGAAACGCACAGTGTAGTACATAGTATATGAGTGAGTTGCACTGAAAAACTTAGAATATAAGAAACGCACAGTGTAGTACATAGTATATGAGTGAGTTGCACTGAAAAACTTAGAATTTACTGAAAAACCCGCATTACACGAAATGCACAGTGTAGTACATAGTATATGAGTGAGTTGCACTGAAAAACTTAGAATTTACTGAAAAACCCGCATTACACGAAATGCACAGTGTAGTACATAGTATATGAGTGAGTTGCACTGAAAAACTTAGAATATAAGAAACGCAAAGTGTAGTACATAGTATATGAATATGAGTGAGTTGCACTGAAAAACTTAGAATATAAGAAACGCACAGTGTAGTACATAGTATATGAGTGAGTTGCACTGAAAAACTTAGAATATAAGAAACGCACAGTGTAGTACATAGTATATGAGTGAGTTGCACTGAAAAACTTAGAATATAAGAAACGCACAGTGTAGTACATAGTATATGAGTGAGTTGCACTGAAAAACTTAGAATATAAGAAACGCACAGTGTAGTACATAGTATATGAGTGAGTTGCACTGAAAAACTTAGAATATAAGAAACGCACAGTGTAGTACATAGTATATGAGTGAGTTGCACTGAAAAACTTAGAATATAACAAACGCACAGTGTAGTATTAAGTATATGAGTGAGTTGCACTGAAAAACTTAGAATATAAGAAACGCACAGTGTAGTACATAGTATATGAGTGAGTTGCACTGAAAAACTTAGAATATAAGAAACGCACAGTGTAGTACATAGTATATGAGTGAGTTGCACTGAAAAACTTAGAATATAAGAAACGCACAGTGTAGTACATAGTATATGAGTGAGTTGCACTGAAAAACTTAGAATTTAAGAAACGCACAGTGTAGTATATAGTATATGAGTGAGTTGCACTGAAAAACTTAGAATATAAGAAACGCACAGTGTAGTACAAAGTATATGAGTGAGTTGCACTGAAAAACTTAGAATAAGAATCGCACAGTGTAGTACATAGTATATGAGTGAGTTGCACTGAAAAACTTAGAATATAAGAAACGCACAGTGTAGTACATAGTATATGAGTGAGTTGCACTGAAAAACTTAGAATTTACTGAAAAACCCGCATTACACGAAATGCACAGTGTAGTACATAGTATATGAGTGAGTTGCACTGAAAAACTTAGAATATAAGAAACGCAAAGTGTAGTACATAGTATATGAATATGAGTGAGTTGCACTGAAAAACTTAGAATATAAGAAACGCACAGTGTAGTACATAGTATATGAGTGAGTTGCACTGAAAAACTTAGAATATAAGAAACGCACAGTGTAGTACATAGTATATGAGTGAGTTGCACTGAAAAACTTAGAATATAAGAAACGCACAGTGTAGTACATAGTATATGAGTGAGTTGCACTGAAAAACTTAGAATATAAGAAACGCACAGTGTAGTACATAGTATATGAGTGAGTTGCACTGAAAAACTTAGAATATAAGAAACGCACAGTGTAGTACATAGTATATGAGTGAGTTGCACTGAAAAACTTAGAATATAAGAAACGCACAGTGTAGTACATAGTATATGAGTGAGTTGCACTGAAAAACTTAGAATATAAGAAACGCACAGTGTAGTACATAGTATATGAGTGAGTTGCACTGAAAAACTTAGAATATAAGAAACGCACAGTGTAGTACATAGTATATGAGTGAGTTGCACTGAAAAACTTAGAATATAAGGAACGCACAGTGTAGTACATAGTATATGAGTGAGTTGCACTGAAAAACTTAGAATTTAAGAAACGCACAGTGTAGTACATAGTATATGAGTGAGTTGCACTGAAAAACTTAGAATATAACAAACGCACAGTGTAGTATTAAGTATATGAGTGAGTTGCACTGAAAAACTTAGAATATAAGAAACGCACAGTGTAGTACATAGTATATGAGTGAGTTGCACTGAAAAACTTAGAATATAAGAAACGCACAGTGTAGTACATAGTATATGAGTGAGTTGCACTGAAAAACTTAGAATTTACTGAAAAACCCGCATTACACGAAATGCACAGTGTAGTACATAGTATATGAGTGAGTTGCACTGAAAAACTTAGAATATAAGAAACGCACAGTGTAGTACATAGTATATGAGTGAGTTGCACTGAAAAACTTAGAATATAAGAAACGCACAGTGTAGTACATAGTATATGAGTGAGTTGCACTGAAAAACTTAGAATATAAGAAACGCACAGTGTAGTACATAGTATATGAGTGAGTTGCACTGAAAAACTTAGAATATAAGAAACGCACAGTGTAGTACATAGTATATGAGTGAGTTGCACTGAAAAACTTAGAATATAAGAAACGCACAGTGTAGTACATAGTATATGAGTGAGTTGCACTGAAAAACTTAGAATATAAGAAACGCACATTGTAGTACATAGTATATGAGTGAGTTGCACGGAAGAACCTAGAATTTAAGAAACGCACAGTGTAGTATATAGTATATGAGTGAGTTGCACTGAAAAACTTAGAATCTAAGAAACGCACAGTGTAGTACATACTATATGAGTGAGTTGCACTGAAAAACTTAGAATATAAGAAACGCACAGTGTAGTACATAGTATATGAGTGAGTTGCACTGAAAAACTTAGAATATAAGAAACGCACAGTGTAGTACATAGTATATGAGTGAGTTGCACTGAAAAACTTAGAATATAAGAAACGCACAGTGTAGTACATAGTATATGAGTGAGTTGCACTGAAAAACTTAGAATATAAGAAACGCACAGTGTAGTACATAGTATATGAGTGAGTTGCACTGAAAAACTTAGAATATAAGAAACGCACAGTGTAGTACATAGTATATGAGTGAGTTGCACTGAAAAACTTAGAATATAAGAAACGCACAGTGTAGTACATAGTATATGAGTGAGTTGCACTGAAAAACTTAGAATATAAGAAACGCACAGTGTAGTACATAGTATATGAGTGAGTTGCACTGAAAAACTTAGAATATAACAAACGCACAGTGTAGTATTAAGTATATGAGTGAGTTGCACTGAAAAACTTAGAATATAAGAAACGCACAGTGTAGTACATAGTATATGAGTGAGTTGCACTGAAAAACTTAGAATATAAGAAACGCACAGTGTAGTACATAGTATATGAGTGAGTTGCACTGAAAAACTTAGAATTTACTGAAAAACCCGCATTACACGAAATGCACAGTGTAGAACATAGTATATGAGTGAGTTGCACTGAAAAACTTAGAATATAAGAAAGGCACAGTATAGGACATAGTATATGAGTGAGTTGCACTGAAAAACTTAGAATATAAGAAACGCACAGTGTAGTACATAGTATATGAGTGAGTTGCACTGAAAAACTTAGAATATAAAAAACGCACAGTGTAGTACATAGTATATGAGTGAGTTGCACTGAAAAACTTAGAATATAAGAAACGCACAGTGTAGTACATAGTATATGAGTGAGTTGCACTGAAAAACTTAGAATATAAGAAACGCACAGTGTAGTACATAGTATATGAGTGAGTTGCACTGAAAAACTTAGAATATAAGAAACGCACAGTGTAGTACATAGTATATGAGTGAGTTGCACTGAAAAACTTAGAATATAAGAAACGCACAGTGTAGTACATAGTATATGAGTGAGTTGCACTGAAAAACTTAGAATATAAGAAACGCACATTGTAGTACATAGTATATGAGTGAGTTGCACGGAAAAACCTAGAATTTAAGAAACGCACAGTGTAGTATATAGTATATGAGTGAGTTGCACTGAAAAACTTAGAATCTAAGAAACGCACAGTGTAGTACATACTATATGAGTGAGTTGCACTGAAAAACTTAGAATATAAGAAACGCACAGTGTAGTACATAGTATATGAGTGAGTTGCACTGAAAAACTTAGAATATAAGAAACGCACAGTGTAGTACATAGTATATGAGTGAGTTGCACTGAAAAACTTAGAATATAAGAAACGCACAGTGTAGTACATAGTATATGAGTGAGTTGCACTGAAAAACTTAGAATATAAGAAACGCACAGTGTAGTACATAGTATATGAGTGAGTTGCACTGAAAAACTTAGAATATAAGAAACGCACAGTGTAGTACATAGTATATGAGTGAGTTGCACTGAAAAACTTAGAATTTAAGAAACGCACAGTGTAGTATATAGTATATGAGTGAGTTGCACTGAAAAACTTAGAATATAAGAAACGCACAGTGTAGTACAAAGTATATGAGTGAGTTGCACTGAAAAACTTAGAATAAGAATCGCACAGTGTAGTACATAGTATATGAGTGAGTTGCACTGAAAAACTTAGAATATAAGAAACGCACAGTGTAGTACATAGTATATGAGTGAGTTGCACTGAAAAACTTAGAATTTACTGAAAAACCCGCATTACACGAAATGCACAGTGTAGTACATAGTATATGAGTGAGTTGCACTGAAAAACTTAGAATATAAGAAACGCAAAGTGTAGTACATAGTATATGAATATGAGTGAGTTGCACTGAAAAACTTAGAATATAAGAAACGCACAGTGTAGTACATAGTATATGAGTGAGTTGCACTGAAAAACTTAGAATATAAGAAACGCACAGTGTAGTACATAGTATATGAGTGAGTTGCACTGAAAAACTTAGAATATAAGAAACGCACAGTGTAGTACATAGTATATGAGTGAGTTGCACTGAAAAACTTAGAATATAAGAAACGCACAGTGTAGTACATAGTATATGAGTGAGTTGCACTGAAAAACTTAGAATATAAGAAACGCACAGTGTAGTACATAGTATATGAGTGAGTTGCACTGAAAAACTTAGAATATAAGAAACGCACAGTGTAGTACATAGTATATGAGTGAGTTGCACTGAAAAACTTAGAATATAAGAAACGCACAGTGTAGTACATAGTATATGAGTGAGTTGCACTGAAAAACTTAGAATATAAGAAACGCACAGTGTAGTACATAGTATATGAGTGAGTTGCACTGAAAAACTTAGAATATAAGAAACGCACAGTGTAGTACATAGTATATGAGTGAGTTGCACTGAAAAACTTAGAATTTAAGAAACGCACAGTGTAGTACATAGTATATGAGTGAGTTGCACTGAAAAACTTAGAATATAACAAACGCACAGTGTAGTATTAAGTATATGAGTGAGTTGCACTGAAAAACTTAGAATATAAGAAACGCACAGTGTAGTACATAGTATATGAGTGAGTTGCACTGAAAAACTTAGAATATAAGAAACGCATAGTGTAGTACATAGTATATGAGTGAGTTGCACTGAAAAACTTAGAATTTACTGAAAAACCCGCATTACACGAAATGCACAGTGTAGTACATAGTATATGAGTGAGTTGCACTGAAAAACTTAGAATATAAGAAACGCACAGTGTAGTACATAGTATATGAGTGAGTTGCACTGAAAAACTTAGAATATAAGAAACGCACAGTGTAGTACATAGTATATGAGTGAGTTGCACTGAAAAACTTAGAATATAAGAAACGCACAGTGTAGTACATAGTATATGAGTGAGTTGCACTGAAAAACTTAGAATATAAGAAACGCACAGTGTAGTACATAGTATATGAGTGAGTTGCACTGAAAAACTTAGAATATAAGAAACGCACAGTGTAGTACATAGTATATGAGTGAGTTGCACTGAAAAACTTAGAATATAAGAAACGCACATTGTAGTACATAGTATATGAGTGAGTTGCACGGAAAAACCTAGAATTTAAGAAACGCACAGTGTAGTATATAGTATATGAGTGAGTTGCACTGAAAAACTTAGAATCTAAGAAACGCACAGTGTAGTACATACTATATGAGTGAGTTGCACTGAAAAACTTAGAATATAAGAAACGCACAGTGTAGTACATAGTATATGAGTGAGTTGCACTGAAAAACTTAGAATATAAGAAACGCACAGTGTAGTACATAGTATATGAGTGAGTTGCACTGAAAAACTTAGAATATAAGAAACGCACAGTGTAGTACATAGTATATGAGTGAGTTGCACTGAAAAACTTAGAATATAAGAAACGCACAGTGTAGTACATAGTATATGAGTGAGTTGCACTGAAAAACTTAGAATATAAGAAACGCACAGTGTAGTACATAGTATATGAGTGAGTTGCACTGAAAAACTTAGAATTTAAGAAACGCACAGTGTAGTATATAGTATATGAGTGAGTTGCACTGAAAAACTTAGAATATAAGAAACGCACAGTGTAGTACAAAGTATATGAGTGAGTTGCACTGAAAAACTTAGAATAAGAATCGCACAGTGTAGTACATAGTATATGAGTGAGTTGCACTGAAAAACTTAGAATATAAGAAACGCACAGTGTAGTACATAGTATATGAGTGAGTTGCACTGAAAAAATTAGAATTTACTGAAAAACCCGCATTACACGAAATGCACAGTGTAGTACATAGTATATGAGTGAGTTGCACTGAAAAACTTAGAATATAAGAAACGCAAAGTGTAGTACATAGTATATGAATATGAGTGAGTTGCACTGAAAAACTTAGAATATAAGAAACGCACAGTGTAGTACATAGTATATGAGTGAGTTGCACTGAAAAACTTAGAATATAAGAAACGCACAGTGTAGTACATAGTATATGAGTGAGTTGCACTGAAAAACTTAGAATATAAGAAACGCACAGTGTAGTACATAGTATATGAGTGAGTTGCACTGAAAAACTTAGAATATAAGAAACGCACAGTGTAGTACATAGTATATGAGTGAGTTGCACTGAAAAACTTAGAATATAAGAAACGCACAGTGTAGTACATAGTATATGAGTGAGTTGCACTGAAAAACTTAGAATATAAGAAACGCACAGTGTAGTACATAGTATATGAGTGAGTTGCACTGAAAAACTTAGAATATAAGAAACGCACAGTGTAGTACATAGTATATGAGTGAGTTGCACTGAAAAACTTAGAATATAAGAAACGCACAGTGTAGTACATAGTATATGAGTGAGTTGCACTGAAAAACTTAGAATATAAGGAACGCACAGTGTAGTACATAGTATATGAGTGAGTTGCACTGAAAAACTTAGAATTTAAGAAACGCACAGTGTAGTACATAGTATATGAGTGAGTTGCACTGAAAAACTTAGAATATAACAAACGCACAGTGTAGTATTAAGTATATGAGTGAGTTGCACTGAAAAACTTAGAATATAAGAAACGCACAGTGTAGTACATAGTATATGAGTGAGTTGCACTGAAAAACTTAGAATATAAGAAACGCACAGTGTAGTACATAGTATATGAGTGAGTTGCACTGAAAAACTTAGAATTTACTGAAAAACCCGCATTACACGAAATGCACAGTGTAGTACATAGTATATGAGTGAGTTGCACTGAAAAACTTAGAATATAAGAAACGCACAGTGTAGTACATAGTATATGAGTGAGTTGCACTGAAAAACTTAGAATATAAGAAACGCACAGTGTAGTACATAGTATATGAGTGAGTTGCACTGAAAAACTTAGAATATAAGAAACGCACAGTGTAGTACATAGTATATGAGTGAGTTGCACTGAAAAACTTAGAATATAAGAAACGCACAGTGTAGTACAAAGTATATGAGTGAGTTGCACTGAAAAACTTAGAATATAAGAAACGCACAGTGTAGGACATAGTATATGAGTGAGTTGCACTGAAAAACTTAGAATATAAGAAACGCACAGTGTAGTACATAGTATATGAGTGAGTTGCACTGAAAAACTTAGAATTTAAGAAACGCACAGTGTAGTATATAGTATATGAGTGAGTTGCACTGAAAAACTTAGAATATAAGAAACGCACAGTGTAGTACAAAGTATATGAGTGAGTTGCACTGAAAAACTTAGAATATAAGAAACGCACAGTGTAGTACATAGTATATGAGTGAGTTGCACTGAAAAACTTAGAATATAAGAAACGCACAGTGTAGTACATAGTATATGAGTGAGTTGCACTGAAAAACTTAGAATTTACTGAAAAACCCGCATTACACGAAATGCACAGTGTAGTACATAGTATATGAGTGAGTTGCACTGAAAAACTTAGAATATAAGAAACGCAAAGTGTAGTACATAGTATATGAATATGAGTGAGTTGCACTGAAAAACTTAGAATATAAGAAACGCACAGTGTAGTACATAGTATATGAGTGAGTTGCACTGAAAAACTTAGAATATAAGAAACGCACAGTGTAGTACATAGTATATGAGTGAGTTGCACTGAAAAACTTAGAATATAAGAAACGCACAGTGTAGTACATAGTATATGAGTGAGTTGCACTGAAAAACTTAGAATATAAGAAACGCACAGTGTAGTACATAGTATATGAGTGAGTTGCACTGAAAAACTTAGAATATAACAAACTCACAGTGTAGTACATAGTATATGAGTGAGTTGCACTGAAAAACTTAGAATATAACAAACGCACAGTGTAGTATTAAGTATATGAGTGAGTTGCACTGAAAAACTTAGAATATAAGAAACGCACAGTGTAGTACATATTATATGAGTGAGTTGCACTGAAAAACTTAGAATATAAGAAACGCACAGTGTAGTACATAGTATATGAGTGAGTTGCACTGAAAAACTTAGAATTTACTGAAAAACCCGCATTACACGAAATGCACAGTGTAGTACATAGTATATGAGTGAGTTGCACTGAAAAACTTAGAATATAAGAAACGCACAGTGTAGGACATAGTATATGAGTGAGTTGCACTGAAAAACTTAGAATATAAGAAACGCACAGTGTAGTACATAGTATATGAGTGAGTTGCACTGAAAAACTTAGAATATAAGAAACGCACAGTGTAGTACATAGTATATGAGTGAGTTGCACTGAAAAACTTAGAATATAAGAAACGCACAGTGTAGTACATAGTATATGAGTGAGTTGCACTGAAAAACTTAGAATATAAGAAACGCACAGTGTTGTACATAGTATATGAGTGAGTTGCACTGAAAAACTTAGAATATAAGAAACGCACAGTGTAGTACATAGTATATGAGTGAGTTGCACTGAAAAACTTAGAATATAAGAAACGCACAGTGTCGTACATAGTATATGAGTGTGTTGCACTGAAAAATTTAGAATATAAGAAACGCACAGTGTAGTACATAGTATATGAGTGAGTTGCACTGAAAAACTTAGAATATAAGAAACGCACAGTGTAGTACATAGTATATGAGTGAGTTGCACTGAAAAACTTAGAATTTAGAGAAACGCACAGTGTAGTACATAGTATATGAGTGATTTGCACTGAAAAACTTAGAATTTAGAGAAACGCACAGTGTAGTACATAGTATATGAGTGAGTTGCACTGAAAAACTTAGAATATAAGAAACGCACAGTGTAGTACATAGTATATGAGTGAGTTGCACTGAAAAACTTAGAATATAAGAAACGCACAGTGTAGTACATTGTATATGAGTGAGTTGCACTGAAAAACTTAGAATTTAAGAAACGCACAGTGTAGTACATAGTATATGAGTGAGTTGCACTGAAAAACTTAGAATATAAGAAACGCACAGTGTAGTACATAGTATATGAGTGAGTTGCACTGAAAAACTTAGAATATAAGAAACGCACAGTGTAGTACATAGTATATGAGTGAGTTGCACTGAAAAACTTAGAATATAAGAAACGCACAGTGTAGTACATAGTATATGAGTGAGTTGCACTGAAAAACTTAGAATATAAGAAACGCACAGTGTAGTACATAGTATATGAGTGAGTTGCACTGAAAAACTTAGAATATAAGAAACGCACAGTGTAGTACATAGTATATGAGTGAGTTGCACTGAAAAACTTAGAATATAATAAACGCACAGTGTAGTACATAGTATATGAGTGAGTTGCACTGAAAAACTTAGAATATAAGAAACGCACAGTGTAGGACATAGTATATGAGTGAGTTGCACTGAAAAATTTAGAATATAAGAAACGCACAGTGTAGTACATAGTATATGAGTGAGTTGCACTGAAAAACTTAGAATTTAGAGAAACGCACAGTGTAGTACATAGTATATGAGTGAGTTGCACTGAAAAACTTAGAATATAAGAAACGCACAGTGTAGTACATAGTATATGAGTGAGTTGCACTGAAAAACTTAGAATTTACTGAAAAACCCGCATTACACGAAATGCACAGTGTAGTACATAGTATATGAGTGAGTTGCACTGAAAAACTTAGAATATAAGAAACGCACAGTGTAGTACATAGTATATGAGTGAGTTGCACTGAAAAACTTAGAATATAAGAAACGCACAGTGTAGTACATAGTATATGAGTGAGTTGCACTGAAAAACTTAGAATATAAGAAACGCACAGTGTAGTACATAGTATATGAGTGAGTTGCACTGAAAAACTTAGAATATAAGAAACGCACAGTGTAGTACATAGTATATGAGTGAGTTGCACTGAAAAACTTAGAATATAAGAAACGCACAGTGTAGGACATAGTATATGAGTGAGTTGCACTGAAAAACTTAGAATATAAGAAACGCACAGTGTAGTACATAGTATATGAGTGAGTTGCACTGAAAAACTTAGAATATAAGAAACGCACAGTGTAGTACATAGTATATGAGTGAGTTGCACTGAAAAACTTAGAATATAAGAAACGCACAGTGTAGTACATAGTATATGAGTGAGTTGCACTGAAAAACTTAGAATATAAGAAACGCACAGTGTAGTACATAGTATATGAGTGAGTTGCACTGAAAAACTTAGAATATAAGAAACGCACAGTGTAGTACATAGTATATGAGTGAGTTGCACTGAAAAACTTAGAATATAAGAAACGCACAGTGTAGTACATAGTATATGAGTGAGTTGCACTGAAAAACTTAGAATATAAGAAACGCACAGTGTAGTACATAGTATATGAGTGAGTTGCTCTGAAAAACTTAGAATTTAGAGAAACGCACAGTGTAGTACATAGTATATGAGTGATTTGCACTAAAAAACTTAGAATTTAGAGAAACGCACAGTGTAGTACATAGTATATGAATGAGTTGCACTGAAAAACTTAGAATATAAGAAACGCACAGTGTAGTACATAGTATATGAGTGAGTTGCACTGAAAAACTTAGAATATAAGAAACGCACAGTGTAGTACATTGTATATGAGTGAGTTGCACTGAAAAACTTAGAATTTAAGAAACGCACAGTGTAGTACATAGTATATGAGTGAGTTGCACTGAAAAACTTAGAATATAAGAAACGCACAGTGTAGTACATAGTATATGAGTGAGTTGCACTGAAAAACTTAGAATATAAGAAACGCACAGTGTAGTACATAGTATATGAGTGAGTTGCACTGAAAAACTTAGAATATAGGAAACGCACAGTGTAGTACATAGTATATGAGTGAGTTGCACTGAAAAACTTAGAATATAAGAATCGCACAGTGTAGTATATAGTATATGAGTGAGTTGCACTGAAAAACTTAGAATATAATAAACGCACAGTGTAGTACATAGTATATGAGTGAGTTGCACTGAAAAACTTAGAATATAAGAAACGCACAGTGTAGTACATAGTATATGAGTGAGTTGCACTGAAAAATTTAGAATATAAGAAACGCACAGTGTAGTACATAGTATATGAGTGAGTTGCACTGAAAAACTTAGAATTTAGAGAAACGCACAGTGTAGTACATAGTATATGAGTGAGTTGCACTGAAAAACTTAGAATATAAGAAACGCACAGTGTAGTACATAGTATATGAGTGAGTTGCACTGAAAAACTTAGAATTTACTGAAAAACCCGCATTACACGAAATGCACAGTGTAGTACATAGTATATGAGTGAGTTGCACTGAAAAACTTAGAATATAAGAAACGCACAGTGTAGTACATAGTATATGAGTGAGTTGCACTGAAAAACTTAGAATATAAGAAACAAACAGTGTAGTACATAGTATATGAGTGAGTTGCACTGAAAAACTTAGAATATAAGAAACGCACAGTGTAGTACATAGTATATGAGTGAGTTGCACTGAAAAACTTAGAATTTACTGAAAAACCCGCATTACACGAAATGCACAGTGTAGTACATAGTATATGAGTGAGTTGCACTGAAAAACTTAGAATATAAGAAACGCACAGTGTAGTACATAGTATATGAGTGAGTTGCACTGAAAAACTTAGAATATAAGAAACGCACAGTGTAGTACATAGTATATGAGTGAGTTGCACTGAAAAACTTAGAATATAAGAAACGCACAGTGTAGTACATAGTATATGAGTGAGTTGCACTGAAAAACTTAGAATATAAGAAACGCACAGTGTAGTACATAGTATATGAGTGAGTTGCACTGAAAAACTTAGAATATAAGAAACGCACAGTGTAGTACATAGTATATGAGTGAGTTGCACTGAAAAATTTAGAATATAAGAAACGCACAGTGTAGTACATAGTATATGAGTGAGTTGCACTGAAAAACTTAGAATTTAGAGAAACGCACAGTGTAGTACATAGTATATGAGTGAGTTGCACTGAAAAACTTAGAATATAAGAAACGCACAGTGTAGTACATAGTATATGAGTGAGTTGCACTGAAAAACTTAGAATATAAGAAACGCACAGTGTAGTACATAGTATATGAGTGAGTTGCACTGAAAAACTTAGAATATAAGAAACAAACAGTGTAGTACATAGTATATGAGTGAGTTGCACTGAAAAACTTAGAATATAAGAAACGCACAGTGTAGTACATAGTATATGAGTGAGTTGCACTGAAAAACTTAGAATTTACTGAAAAACCCGCATTACACGAAATGCACAGTGTAGTACATAGTATATGAGTGAGTTGCACTGAAAAACTTAGAATATAAGAAACGCACAGTGTAGTACATAGTATATGAGTGAGTTGCACTGAAAAACTTAGAATATAAGAAACGCACAGTGTAGTACATAGTATATGAGTGAGTTGCACTGAAAAACTTAGAATATAAGAAACGCACAGTGTAGTACATAGTATATGAGTGAGTTGCACTGAAAAACTTAGAATATAAGAAACGCACAGTGTAGTACATAGTATATGAGTGAGTTGCACTGAAAAACTTAGAATATAAGAAACGCACAGTGTAGTACATAGTATATGAGTGAGTTGCACTGAAAAACTTAGAATATAAGAAACGCACAGTGTAGTACATAGTATATGAGTGAGTTGCGATGAAAAACTTAGAATATAAGAAACGCACAGTGTAGTACATAGTATATGAGTGAGTTGCACTGAAAATCTTAGAATATAAGAAACGCACAGTGTAGTACATAGTATATGAGTGAGTTGCACTGAAAAACTTAGAATATAAGAAACGCACAGTGTAGTACATAGTATATGAGTGAGTTGCACTGAAAAACTTAGAATATAAGAAACGCACAGTGTAGTACATAGTATATGAGTGAGTTGCACTGAAAAACTTAGAATATAAGAAACGCACAGTGTAGTACATAGTATATGAGTGAGTTGCACTGAAAAACTTAGAATTTACTGAAAAACCCGCATTACACGAAATGCACAGTGTAGTACATAGTATATGAGTGAGTTGCACTCAAAAACTTAGAATATAAGAAACGCACAGTGTAGTACATAGTATATGAGTGAGTTGCACTGAAAAACTTAGAATATAAGAAACGCACAGTGTAGTACATAGTATATGAGTGAGTTGCACTGAAAAACTTAGAATATAAGAAACGCACAGTGTAGTACATAGTATATGAGTGAGTTGCACTGAAAAACTTAGAATATAAGAAACGCACAGTGTAGTACATAGTATATGAGTGAGTTGCACTGAAAAACTTAGAATATAAGAAACGCACAGTGTAGTACATAGTATATGAGTGAGTTGCACTGAAAAACTTAGAATATAAGAAACGCACAGTGTAGTAAATAGTATATGAGTGAGTTGCACTGAAAAACTTAGAATATAAGAAACGCACAGTGTAGTACATAGTATATGAGTGAGTTGCGATGAAAAACTTAGAATATAAGAAACGCACAGTGTAGTACATAGTATATGAGTGAGTTGCACTGAAAAACTTAGAATATAAGAAACGCACCGTGTAGTACATAGTATATGAGTGAGTTGCACTGAAAAACTTAGAATATAAGAAACGCACAGTGTAGTACATAGTATATGAGTGAGTTGCACTGAAAAACTTAGAATATAAGAAACGCACAGTGTAGTACATAGTATATGAGTGAGTTGCACTGAAAAACTTAGAATATAAGAAACGCACAGTGTAGTACATAGTATATGAGTGAGTTGCACTGAAAAACTTAGAATATAAGAAACGCACAGTGTCGTACATAGTATATGAGTGTGTTGCACTGAAAAATTTAGAATATAAGAAACGCACAGTGTAGTACATAGTATATGAGTGAGTTGCACTGAAAAACTTAGAATATAAGAAACGCACAGTGTAGTACATAGTATATGAGTGAGTTGCACTGAAAAACTTAGAATTTAGAGAAACGCACAGTGTAGTACATAGTATATGAGTGATTTGCACTGAAAAACTTAGAATTTAGAGAAACGCACAGTGTAGTACATAGTATATGAGTGAGTTGCACTGAAAAACTTAGAATATAAGAAACGCACAGTGTAGTACATAGTATATGAGTGAGTTGCACTGAAAAACTTAGAATATAAGAAACGCACAGTGTAGTACATTGTATATGAGTGAGTTGCACTGAAAAACTTAGAATTTAAGAAACGCACAGTGTAGTACATAGTATATGAGTGAGTTGCACTGAAAAACTTAGAATATAAGAAACGCACAGTGTAGTACATAGTATATGAGTGAGTTGCACTGAAAAACTTAGAATATAAGAAACGCACAGTGTAGTACATAGTATATGAGTGAGTTGCACTGAAAAACTTAGAATTTACTGAAAAACCCGCATTACACGAAATGCACAGTGTAGTACATAGTATATGAGTGAGTTGCACTGAAAAACTTAGAATATAAGAAACGCACAGTGTAGTACATAGTATATGAGTGAGTTGCACTGAAAAACTTAGAATATAAGAAACACACAGTGTAGTACATAGTATATGAGTGAGTTGCACTGAAAAACTTAGAATATAAGAAACGCACAGTGTAGTACATAGTATATGAGTGAGTTGCACTGAAAAACTTAGAATTTACTGAAAAACCCGCATTACACGAAATGCACAGTGTAGTACATAGTATATGAGTGAGTTGCACTGAAAAACTTAGAATATAAGAAACGCACAGTGTAGTACATAGTATATGAGTGAGTTGCACTGAAAAACTTAGAATATAAGAAACGCACAGTGTAGTACATAGTATATGAGTGAGTTGCACTGAAAAACTTAGAATATAAGAAACGCACAGTGTAGTACATAGTATATGAGTGAGTTGCACTGAAAAACTTAGAATATAAGAAACGCACAGTGTAGTACATAGTATATGAGTGAGTTGCACTGAAAAACTTAGAATATAAGAAACGCACAGTGTAGTACATAGTATATGAGTGAGTTGCACTGAAAAACTTAGAATATAAGAAACGCACAGTGTAGTACATAGTATATGAGTGAGTTGCGATGAAAAACTTAGAATATAAGAAACGCACAGTGTAGTACATAGTATATGAGTGAGTTGCACTGAAAATCTTAGAATATAAGAAACGCACAGTGTAGTACATAGTATATGAGTGAGTTGCACTGAAAAACTTAGAATATAAGAAACGCACAGTGTAGTACATAGTATATGAGTGAGTTGCACTGAAAAACTTAGAATATAAGAAACGCACAGTGTAGTACATAGTATATGAGTGAGTTGCACTGAAAAACTTAGAATATAAGAAACGCACAGTGTAGTACATAGTATATGAGTGAGTTGCACTGAAAAACTTAGAATTTACTGAAAAACCCGCATTACACGAAATGCACAGTGTAGTACATAGTATATGAGTGAGTTGCACTGAAAAACTTAGAATATAAGAAACGCACAGTGTAGTACATAGTATATGAGTGAGTTGCACTGAAAAACTTAGAATATAAGAAACGCACAGTGTAGTACATAGTATATGAGTGAGTTGCACTGAAAAACTTAGAATATAAGAAACGCACAGTGTAGTACATAGTATATGAGTGAGTTGCACTGAAAAACTTAGAATATAAGAAACGCACAGTGTAGTACATAGTATATGAGTGAGTTGCACTGAAAAACTTAGAATATAAGAAACGCACAGTGTAGTACATAGTATATGAGTGAGTTGCGATGAAAAACTTAGAATATAAGAAACGCACAGTGTAGTACATAGTATATGAGTGAGTTGCACTGAAAATCTTAGAATATAAGAAACGCACAGTGTAGTACATAGTATATGAGTGAGTTGCACTGAAAAACTTAGAATATAAGAAACGCACAGTGTAGTACATAGTATATGAGTGAGTTGCACTGAAAAACTTAGAATATAAGAAACGCACAGTGTAGTACATAGTATATGAGTGAGTTGCACTGAAAAACTTAGAATATAAGAAACGCACAGTGTAGTACATAGTATATGAGTGAGTTGCACTGAAAAACTTAGAATTTACTGAAAAACCCGCATTACACGAAATGCACAGTGTAGTACATAGTATATGAGTGAGTTGCACTCAAAAACTTAGAATATAAGAAACGCACAGTGTAGTACATAGTATATGAGTGAGTTGCACTGAAAAACTTAGAATATAAGAAACGCACAGTGTAGTACATAGTATATGAGTGAGTTGCACTGAAAAACTTAGAATATAAGAAACGCACAGTGTAGTACATAGTATATGAGTGAGTTGCACTGAAAAACTTAGAATATAAGAAACGCACAGTGTAGTACATAGTATATGAGTGAGTTGCACTGAAAAACTTAGAATATAAGAAACGCACAGTGTAGTACATAGTATATGAGTGAGTTGCACTGAAAAACTTAGAATATAAGAAACGCACAGTGTAGTAAATAGTATATGAGTGAGTTGCACTGAAAAACTTAGAATATAAGAAACGCACAGTGTAGTACATAGTATATGAGTGAGTTGCGATGAAAAACTTAGAATATAAGAAACGCACAGTGTAGTACATAGTATATGAGTGAGTTGCACTGAAAAACTTAGAATATAAGAAACGCACCGTGTAGTACATAGTATATGAGTGAGTTGCACTGAAAAACTTAGAATATAAGAAACGCACAGTGTAGTACATAGTATATGAGTGAGTTGCACTGAAAAACTTAGAATATAAGAAACGCACAGTGTAGTACATAGTATATGAGTGAGTTGCACTGAAAAACTTAGAATATAAGAAACGCACAGTGTAGTACATAGTATATGAGTGAGTTGCACTGAAAAACTTAGAATATAAGAAACGCACAGTGTCGTACATAGTATATGAGTGTGTTGCACTGAAAAATTTAGAATATAAGAAACGCACAGTGTAGTACATAGTATATGAGTGAGTTGCACTGAAAAACTTAGAATATAAGAAACGCACAGTGTAGTACATAGTATATGAGTGAGTTGCACTGAAAAACTTAGAATATAAGAAACGCACAGTGTAGTACATTGTATATGAGTGAGTTGCACTGAAAAACTTAGAATTTAAGAAACGCACAGTGTAGTACATAGTATATGAGTGAGTTGCACTGAAAAACTTAGAATATAAGAAACGCACAGTGTAGTACATAGTATATGAGTGAGTTGCACTGAAAAACTTAGAATATAAGAAACGCACAGTGTAGTACATAGTATATGAGTGAGTTGCACTGAAAAACTTAGAATTTACTGAAAAACCCGCATTACACGAAATGCACAGTGTAGTACATAGTATATGAGTGAGTTGCACTGAAAAACTTAGAATATAAGAAACGCACAGTGTAGTACATAGTATATGAGTGAGTTGCACTGAAAAACTTAGAATATAAGAAACACACAGTGTAGTACATAGTATATGAGTGAGTTGCACTGAAAAACTTAGAATATAAGAAACGCACAGTGTAGTACATAGTATATGAGTGAGTTGCACTGAAAAACTTAGAATTTACTGAAAAACCCGCATTACACGAAATGCACAGTGTAGTACATAGTATATGAGTGAGTTGCACTGAAAAACTTAGAATATAAGAAACGCACAGTGTAGTACATAGTATATGAGTGAGTTGCACTGAAAAACTTAGAATATAAGAAACGCACAGTGTAGTACATAGTATATGAGTGAGTTGCACTGAAAAACTTAGAATATAAGAAACGCACAGTGTAGTACATAGTATATGAGTGAGTTGCACTGAAAAACTTAGAATATAAGAAACGCACAGTGTAGTACATAGTATATGAGTGAGTTGCACTGAAAAACTTAGAATATAAGAAACGCACAGTGTAGTACATAGTATATGAGTGAGTTGCACTGAAAAACTTAGAATATAAGAAACGCACAGTGTAGTACATAGTATATGAGTGAGTTGCGATGAAAAACTTAGAATATAAGAAACGCACAGTGTAGTACATAGTATATGAGTGAGTTGCACTGAAAATCTTAGAATATAAGAAACGCACAGTGTAGTACATAGTATATGAGTGAGTTGCACTGAAAAACTTAGAATATAAGAAACGCACAGTGTAGTACATAGTATATGAGTGAGTTGCACTGAAAAACTTAGAATATAAGAAACGCACAGTGTAGTACATAGTATATGAGTGAGTTGCACTGAAAAACTTAGAATATAAGAAACGCACAGTGTAGTACATAGTATATGAGTGAGTTGCACTGAAAAACTTAGAATTTACTGAAAAACCCGCATTACACGAAATGCACAGTGTAGTACATAGTATATGAGTGAGTTGCACTCAAAAACTTAGAATATAAGAAACGCACAGTGTAGTACATAGTATATGAGTGAGTTGCACTGAAAAACTTAGAATATAAGAAACGCACAGTGTAGTACATAGTATATGAGTGAGTTGCACTGAAAAACTTAGAATATAAGAAACGCACAGTGTAGTACATAGTATATGAGTGAGTTGCACTGAAAAACTTAGAATATAAGAAACGCACAGTGTAGTACATAGTATATGAGTGAGTTGCACTGAAAAACTTAGAATATAAGAAACGCACAGTGTAGTACATAGTATATGAGTGAGTTGCACTGAAAAACTTAGAATATAAGAAACGCACAGTGTAGTAAATAGTATATGAGTGAGTTGCACTGAAAAACTTAGAATATAAGAAACGCACAGTGTAGTACATAGTATATGAGTGAGTTGCGATGAAAAACTTAGAATATAAGAAACGCACAGTGTAGTACATAGTATATGAGTGAGTTGCACTGAAAAACTTAGAATATAAGAAACGCACCGTGTAGTACATAGTATATGAGTGAGTTGCACTGAAAAACTTAGAATATAAGAAACGCACAGTGTAGTACATAGTATATGAGTGAGTTGCACTGAAAAACTTAGAATATAAGAAACGCACAGTGTAGTACATAGTATATGAGTGAGTTGCACTGAAAAACTTAGAATATAAGAAACGCACAGTGTAGTACATAGTATATGAGTGAGTTGCACTGAAAAACTTAGAATATAAGAAACGCACAGTGTAGTACATAGTATATGAGTGAGTTGCACTGAAAAACTTAGAATATAAGAAACGCACAGTGTAGTACATTGTATATGAGTGAGTTGCACTGAAAAACTTAGAATTTAAGAAACGCACAGTGTAGTACATAGTATATGAGTGAGTTGCACTGAAAAACTTAGAATATAAGAAACGCACAGTGTAGTACATAGTATATGAGTGAGTTGCACTGAAAAACTTAGAATATAAGAAACGCACAGTGTAGTACATAGTATATGAGTGAGTTGCACTGAAAAACTTAGAATTTACTGAAAAACCCGCATTACACGAAATGCACAGTGTAGTACATAGTATATGAGTGAGTTGCACTGAAAAACTTAGAATATAAGAAACGCACAGTGTAGTACATAGTATATGAGTGAGTTGCACTGAAAAACTTAGAATATAAGAAACACACAGTGTAGTACATAGTATATGAGTGAGTTGCACTGAAAAACTTAGAATATAAGAAACGCACAGTGTAGTACATAGTATATGAGTGAGTTGCACTGAAAAACTTAGAATTTACTGAAAAACCCGCATTACACGAAATGCACAGTGTAGTACATAGTATATGAGTGAGTTGCACTGAAAAACTTAGAATATAAGAAACGCACAGTGTAGTACATAGTATATGATTGAGTTGCACTGAAAAACTTAGAATATAAGAAACGCACAGTGTAGTACATAGTATATGAGTGAGTTGCACTGAAAAACTTAGAATATAAGAAACGCACAGTGTAGTACATAGTATATGAGTGAGTTGCACTGAAAAACTTAGAATATAAGAAACGCACAGTGTAGTACATAGTATATGAGTGAGTTGCACTGAAAAACTTAGAATATAAGAAACGCACAGTGTAGTACATAGTATATGAGTGAGTTGCACTGAAAAACTTAGAATATAAGAAACGCACAGTGTAGTACATAGTATATGAGTGAGTTGCGATGAAAAACTTAGAATATAAGAAACGCACAGTGTAGTACATAGTATATGAGTGAGTTGCACTGAAAATCTTAGAATATAAGAAACGCACAGTGTAGTACATAGTATATGAGTGAGTTGCACTGAAAAACTTAGAATATAAGAAACGCACAGTGTAGTACATAGTATATGAGTGAGTTGCACTGAAAAACTTAGAATATAAGAAACGCACAGTGTAGTACATAGTATATGAGTGAGTTGCACTGAAAAACTTAGAATATAAGAAACGCACAGTGTAGTACATAGTATATGAGTGAGTTGCACTGAAAAACTTAGAATTTACTGAAAAACCCGCATTACACGAAATGCACAGTGTAGTACATAGTATATGAGTGAGTTGCACTCAAAAACTTAGAATATAAGAAACGCACAGTGTAGTACATAGTATATGAGTGAGTTGCACTGAAAAACTTAGAATATAAGAAACGCACAGTGTAGTACATAGTATATGAGTGAGTTGCACTGAAAAACTTAGAATATAAGAAACGCACAGTGTAGTACATAGTATATGAGTGAGTTGCACTGAAAAACTTAGAATATAAGAAACGCACAGTGTAGTACATAGTATATGAGTGAGTTGCACTGAAAAACTTAGAATATAAGAAACGCACAGTGTAGTACATAGTATATGAGTGAGTTGCACTGAAAAACTTAGAATATAAGAAACGCACAGTGTAGTAAATAGTATATGAGTGAGTTGCACTGAAAAACTTAGAATATAAGAAACGCACAGTGTAGTACATAGTATATGAGTGAGTTGCGATGAAAAACTTAGAATATAAGAAACGCACAGTGTAGTACATAGTATATGAGTGAGTTGCACTGAAAAACTTAGAATATAAGAAACGCACCGTGTAGTACATAGTATATGAGTGAGTTGCACTGAAAAACTTAGAATATAAGAAACGCACAGTGTAGTACATAGTATATGAGTGAGTTGCACTGAAAAACTTAGAATATAAGAAACACACAGTGTAGTACATAGTATATGAGTGAGTTGCACTGAAAAACTTAGAATATAAGAAACGCACAGTGTAGTACATAGTATATGAGTGAGTTGCACTGAAAAACTTAGAATATAAGAAACGCACAGTGTCGTACATAGTATATGAGTGTGTTGCACTGAAAAATTTAGAATATAAGAAACGCACAGTGTAGTACATAGTATATGAGTGAGTTGCACTGAAAAACTTAGAATATAAGAAACGCACAGTGTAGTACATAGTATATGAGTGAGTTGCACTGAAAAACTTAGAATTTAGAGAAACGCACAGTGTAGTACATAGTATATGAGTGATTTGCACTGAAAAACTTAGAATTTAGAGAAACGCACAGTGTAGTACATAGTATATGAGTGAGTTGCACTGAAAAACTTAGAATATAAGAAACGCACAGTGTAGTACATAGTATATGAGTGAGTTGCACTGAAAAACTTAGAATATAAGAAACGCACAGTGTAGTACATTGTATATGAGTGAGTTGCACTGAAAAACTTAGAATTTAAGAAACGCACAGTGTAGTACATAGTATATGAGTGAGTTGCACTGAAAAACTTAGAATATAAGAAACGCACAGTGTAGTACATAGTATATGAGTGAGTTGCACTGAAAAACTTAGAATATAAGAAACGCACAGTGTAGTACATAGTATATGAGTGAGTTGCACTGAAAAACTTAGAATTTACTGAAAAACCCGCATTACACGAAATGCACAGTGTAGTACATAGTATATGAGTGAGTTGCACTGAAAAACTTAGAATATAAGAAACGCACAGTGTAGTACATAGTATATGAGTGAGTTGCACTGAAAAACTTAGAATATAAGAAACACACAGTGTAGTACATAGTATATGAGTGAGTTGCACTGAAAAACTTAGAATATAAGAAACGCACAGTGTAGTACATAGTATATGAGTGAGTTGCACTGACAAACTTAGAATTTACTGAAAAACCCGCATTACACGAAATGCACAGTGTAGTACATAGTATATGAGTGAGTTGCACTGAAAAACTTAGAATATAAGAAACGCACAGTGTAGTACATAGTATATGAGTGAGTTGCACTGAAAAACTTAGAATATAAGAAACGCACAGTGTAGTACATAGTATATGAGTGAGTTGCACTGAAAAACTTAGAATATAAGAAACGCACAGTGTAGTACATAGTATATGAGTGAGTTGCACTGAAAAACTTAGAATATAAGAAACGCACAGTGTAGTACATAGTATATGAGTGAGTTGCACTGAAAAACTTAGAATATAAGAAACGCACAGTGTAGTACATAGTATATGAGTGAGTTGCACTGAAAAACTTAGAATATAAGAAACGCACAGTGTAGTACATAGTATATGAGTGAGTTGCACTGAAAAACTTAGAATATAAGAAACGCACAGTGTAGTACATAGTATATGAGTGAGTTGCACTGAAAAACTTAGAATATAAGAAACGCACAGTGTAGTACATAGTATATGAGTGAGTTGCACTGAAAAACTTAGAATATAAGAAACGCACAGTGTAGTACATAGTATATGAGTGAGTTGCACTGAAAAACTTAGAATATAAGAAACGCACAGTGTAGTACATAGTATATGAGTGAGTTGCACTGAAAAACTTAGAATTTACTGAAAAACCCGCATTACACGAAATGCACAGTGTAGTACATAGTATATGAGTGAGTTGCACTCAAAAACTTAGAATATAAGAAACGCACAGTGTAGTACATAGTATATGAGTGAGTTGCACTGAAAAACTTAGAATATAAGAAACGCACAGTGTAGTACATAGTATATGAGTGAGTTGCACTGAAAAACTTAGAATATAAGAAACGCACAGTGTAGTACATAGTATATGAGTGAGTTGCACTGAAAAACTTAGAATATAAGAAACGCACAGTGTAGTACATAGTATATGAGTGAGTTGCACTGAAAAACTTAGAATATAAGAAACGCACAGTGTAGTACATAGTATATGAGTGAGTTGCACTGAAAAACTTAGAATATAAGAAACGCACAGTGTAGTAAATAGTATATGAGTGAGTTGCACTGAAAAACTTAGAATATAAGAAACGCACAGTGTAGTACATAGTATATGAGTGAGTTGCGATGAAAAACTTAGAATATAAGAAACGCACAGTGTAGTACATAGTATATGAGTGAGTTGCACTGAAAAACTTAGAATATAAGAAACGCACCGTGTAGTACATAGTATATGAGTGAGTTGCACTGAAAAACTTAGAATATAAGAAACGCACAGTGTAGTACATAGTATATGAGTGAGTTGCACTGAAAAACTTAGAATATAAGAAACGCACAGTGTAGTACATAGTATATGAGTGAGTTGCACTGAAAAACTTAGAATATAAGAAACGCACAGTGTAGTACATAGTATATGAGTGAGTTGCACTGAAAAACTTAGAATATAAGAAACGCACAGTGTCGTACATAGTATATGAGTGTGTTGCACTGAAAAATTTAGAATATAAGAAACGCACAGTGTAGTACATAGTATATGAGTGAGTTGCACTGAAAAACTTAGAATATAAGAAACGCACAGTGTAGTACATAGTATATGAGTGAGTTGCACTGAAAAACTTAGAATTTAGAGAAACGCACAGTGTAGTACATAGTATATGAGTGAGTTGCACTGAAAAACTTAGAATATAAGAAACGCACAGTGTAGTACATAGTATATGAGTGAGTTGCACTGAAAAACTTAGAATATAAGAAACGCACAGTGTAGTACATAGTATATGAGTGAGTTGCACTGAAAAACTTAGAATATAAGAAACGCACAGTGTAGTACATAGTATAAGAGTGAGTTGCACTGAAAAACTTAGAATATAATAAACGCACAGTGTAGTACATAGTATATGAGTGAGTTGCACTGAAAAACTTAGAATATAAGAAACGCACAGTGTAGTACATAGTATATGAGTGAGTTGCACTGAAAAAATTAGAATATAAGAAACGCACAGTGTAGTACATAGTATATGAGTGAGTTGCACTGAAAAACTTAGAATTTAGAGAAACGCACAGTGTAGTACATAGTATATGAGTGAGTTGCACTGAAAAACTTAGAATATAAGAAACGCACAGTGTAGTACATAGTATATGAGTGAGTTGCACTGAAAAACTTAGAATTTACTGAAAAACCCGCATTACACGAAATGCACAGTGTAGTACATAGTATATGAGTGAGTTGCACTGAAAAACTTAGAATATAAGAAACGCACAGTGTAGTACATAGTATATGAGTGAGTTGCACTGAAAAACTTAGAATATAAGAAACGCACAGTGTAGTACATAGTATATGAGTGAGTTGCACTGAAAAACTTAGAATATAAGAAACGCACAGTGTAGTACATATTATATGAGTGAGTTGCACTGAAAAACTTAGAATATAAGAAACGCACAGTGTAGTACATAGTATATGAGTGAGTTGCACTGAAAAACTTAGAATATAAGAAACGCACAGTGTAGGACATAGTATATGAGTGAGTTGCACTGAAAAACTTAGAATATAAGAAACGCACAGTGTAGGACATAGTATATGAGTGAGTTGCACTGAAAAACTTAGAATATAAGAAACGCACAGTGTAGTACATAGTATATGAGTGAGTTGCACTGAAAAACTTAGAATATAAGAAACGCACAGTGTAGTACATAGTATATGAGTGAGTTGCACTGAAAAACTTAGAATATAAGAAACGCACAGTGTAGTACATAGTATATGAGTGAGTTGCACTGAAAAACTTAGAATATAAGAAACGCACAGTGTAGTACATAGTATATGAGTGAGTTGCACTGAAAAACTTAGAATATAAGAAACGCACAGTGTAGTACATAGTATATGAGTGTGTTGCACTGAAAAATTTAGAATATAAGAAACGCACAGTGTAGTACATAGTATATGAGTGAGTTGCACTGAAAAACTTAGAATATAAGAAACGCACAGTGTAGTACATAGTATATGAGTGAGTTGCACTGAAAAAGTTAGAATATAAGAAACGCACAGTGTAGTACATAGTATATGAGTGAGTTGCACTGAAAAACTTAGAATATAAGAAACGCACAGTGTAGTACATAGTATATGAGTGAGTTGCACTGAAAAACTTAGAATATAAGAAACGCACAGTGTAGTACATAGTATATGAGTGAGTTGCACTGAAAAACTTAGAATATAAGAAACGCACAGTGTAGTACATAGTATATGAGTGAGTTGCACTGAAAAACTTAGAATATAAGAAACGCACAGTGTAGTACATAGTATATGAGTGAGTTGCACTGAAAAACTTAGAATTTACTGAAAAACCCGCATTACACGAAATGCACAGTGTAGTACATAGTATATGAGTGAGTTGCACTCAAAAACTTAGAATATAAGAAACGCACAGTGTAGTACATAGTATATGAGTGAGTTGCACTGAAAAACTTAGAATATAAGAAACGCACAGTGTAGTACATAGTATATGAGTGAGTTGCACTGAAAAACTTAGAATATAAGAAACGCACAGTGTAGTACATAGTATATGAGTGAGTTGCACTGAAAAACTTAGAATATAAGAAACGCACAGTGTAGTACATAGTATATGAGTGAGTTGCACTGAAAAACTTAGAATATAAGAAACGCACAGTGTAGTACATAGTATATGAGTGAGTTGCACTGAAAAACTTAGAATATAAGAAACGCACAGTGTAGTAAATAGTATATGAGTGAGTTGCACTGAAAAACTTAGAATATAAGAAACGCACAGTGTAGTACATAGTATATGAGTGAGTTGCGATGAAAAACTTAGAATATAAGAAACGCACAGTGTAGTACATAGTATATGAGTGAGTTGCACTGAAAAACTTAGAATATAAGAAACGCACCGTGTAGTACATAGTATATGAGTGAGTTGCACTGAAAAACTTAGAATATAAGAAACGCACAGTGTAGTACATAGTATATGAGTGAGTTGCACTGAAAAACTTAGAATATAAGAAACGCACAGTGTAGTACATAGTATATGAGTGAGTTGCACTGAAAAACTTAGAATATAAGAAACGCACAGTGTAGTACATAGTATATGAGTGAGTTGCACTGAAAAACTTAGAATATAAGAAACGCACAGTGTCGTACATAGTATATGAGTGTGTTGCACTGAAAAATTTAGAATATAAGAAACGCACAGTGTAGTACATAGTATATGAGTGAGTTGCACTGAAAAACTTAGAATATAAGAAACGCACAGTGTAGTACATAGTATATGAGTGAGTTGCACTGAAAAACTTAGAATTTAGAGAAACGCACAGTGTAGTACATAGTATATGAGTGATTTGCACTGAAAAACTTAGAATTTAGAGAAACGCACAGTGTAGTACATAGTATATGAGTGAGTTGCACTGAAAAACTTAGAATATAAGAAACGCACAGTGTAGTACATAGTATATGAGTGAGTTGCACTGAAAAACTTAGAATATAAGAAACGCACAGTGTAGTACATTGTATATGAGTGAGTTGCACTGAAAAACTTAGAATTTAAGAAACGCACAGTGTAGTACATAGTATATGAGTGAGTTGCACTGAAAAACTTAGAATATAAGAAACGCACAGTGTAGTACATAGTATATGAGTGAGTTGCACTGAAAAACTTAGAATATAAGAAACGCACAGTGTAGTACATAGTATATGAGTGAGTTGCACTGAAAAACTTAGAATTTACTGAAAAACCCGCATTACACGAAATGCACAGTGTAGTACATAGTATATGAGTGAGTTGCACTGAAAAACTTAGAATATAAGAAACGCACAGTGTAGTACATAGTATATGAGTGAGTTGCACTGAAAAACTTAGAATATAAGAAACACACAGTGTAGTACATAGTATATGAGTGAGTTGCACTGAAAAACTTAGAATATAAGAAACGCACAGTGTAGTACATAGTATATGAGTGAGTTGCACTGACAAACTTAGAATTTACTGAAAAACCCGCATTACACGAAACGCACAGTGTAGTACATAGTATATGAGTGAGTTGCACTGAAAAACTTAGAATATAAGAAACGCACAGTGTAGTACATAGTATATGAGTGAGTTGCACTGAAAAACTTAGAATATAAGAAACGCACAGTGTAGTACATAGTATATGAGTGAGTTGCACTGAAAAACTTAGAATATAAGAAACGCACAGTGTAGTACATAGTATATGAGTGAGTTGCGATGAAAAACTTAGAATATAAGAAACGCACAGTGTAGTACATAGTATATGAGTGAGTTGCACTGAAAAACTTAGAATATAAGAAACGCACAGTGTAGTACATAGTATATGAGTGAGTTGCACTGAAAAACTTAGAATATAAGAAACGCACAGTGTAGTACATAGTATATGAGTGAGTTGCACTGAAAAACTTAGAATATAAGAAACGCACAGTGTAGTACATAGTATATGAGTGAGTTGCACTGAAAAACTTAGAATATAAGAAACGCACAGTGTAGTACATAGTATATGAGTGAGTTGCACTGAAAAACTTAGAATTTACTGAAAAACCCGCATTACACGAAATGCACAGTGTAGTACATAGTATATGAGTGAGTTGCACTCAAAAACTTAGAATATAAGAAACGCACAGTGTAGTACATAGTATATGAGTGAGTTGCACTGAAAAACTTAGAATATAAGAAACGCACAGTGTAGTACATAGTATATGAGTGAGTTGCACTGAAAAACTTAGAATATAAGAAACGCACAGTGTAGTACATAGTATATGAGTGAGTTGCACTGAAAAACTTAGAATATAAGAAACGCACAGTGTAGTACATAGTATATGAGTGAGTTGCACTGAAAAACTTAGAATATAAGAAACGCACAGTGTAGTACATAGTATATGAGTGAGTTGCACTGAAAAACTTAGAATATAAGAAACGCACAGTGTAGTAAATAGTATATGAGTGAGTTGCACTGAAAAACTTAGAATATAAGAAACGCACAGTGTAGTACATAGTATATGAGTGAGTTGCGATGAAAAACTTAGAATATAAGAAACGCACAGTGTAGTACATAGTATATGAGTGAGTTGCACTGAAAAACTTAGAATATAAGAAACGCACCGTGTAGTACATAGTATATGAGTGAGTTGCACTGAAAAACTTAGAATATAAGAAACGCACAGTGTAGTACATAGTATATGAGTGAGTTGCACTGAAAAACTTAGAATATAAGAAACGCACAGTGTAGTACATAGTATATGAGTGAGTTGCACTGAAAAACTTAGAATATAAGAAACGCACAGTGTAGTACATAGTATATGAGTGAGTTGCACTGAAAAACTTAGAATTTACTGAAAAACCCGCATTACACGAAATGCACAGTGTAGTACATAGTATATGAGTGAGTTGCACTGAAAAACTTAGAATATAAGAAACGCACAGTGTAGTACATAGTATATGAGTGAGTTGCACTGAAAAACTTAGAATATAAGAAACGCACAGTGTAGTACATAGTATATGAGTGAGTTGCACTGAAAAACTTAGAATATAAGAAACGCACAGTGTAGTACATATTATATGAGTGAGTTGCACTGAAAAACTTAGAATATAAGAAACGCACAGTGTAGTACATAGTATATGAGTGAGTTGCACTGAAAAACTTAGAATATAAGAAACGCACAGTGTAGGACATAGTATATGAGTGAGTTGCACTGAAAAACTTAGAATATAAGAAACGCACAGTGTAGGACATAGTATATGAGTGAGTTGCACTGAAAAACTTAGAATATAAGAAACGCACAGTGTAGTACATAGTATATGAGTGAGTTGCACTGAAAAACTTAGAATATAAGAAACGCACAGTGTAGTACATAGTATATGAGTGAGTTGCACTGAAAAACTTAGAATATAAGAAACGCACAGTGTAGTACATAGTATATGAGTGAGTTGCACTGAAAAACTTAGAATATAAGAAACGCACAGTGTAGTACATAGTATATGAGTGAGTTGCACTGAAAAACTTAGAATATAAGAAACGCACAGTGTAGTACATAGTATATGAGTGTGTTGCACTGAAAAATTTAGAATATAAGAAACGCACAGTGTAGTACATAGTATATGAGTGAGTTGCACTGAAAAACTTAGAATATAAGAAACGCACAGTGTAGTACATAGTATATGAGTGAGTTGCACTGAAAAACTTAGAATATAAGAAACGCACAGTGTAGTACATAGTATATGAGTGAGTTGCACTGAAAAACTTAGAATATAAGAAACGCACAGTGTAGTACATAGTATATGAGTGAGTTGCACTGAAAAACTTAGAATATAAGAAACGCACAGTGTAGTACATAGTATATGAGTGAGTTGCACTGAAAAACTTAGAATATAAGAAACGCACAGTGTAGTACATAGTATATGAGTGAGTTGCGATGAAAAACTTAGAATATAAGAAACGCACAGTGTAGTACATAGTATATGAGTGAGTTGCACTGAAAAACTTAGAATATAAGAAACGCACAGTGTAGTACATAGTATATGAGTGAGTTGCACTGAAAAACTTAGAATATAAGAAACGCACAGTGTAGTACATAGTATATGAGTGAGTTGCACTGAAAAACTTAGAATATAAGAAACGCACAGTGTAGTACATAGTATATGAGTGAGTTGCACTGAAAAACTTAGAATATAAGAAACGCACAGTGTAGTACATAGTATATGAGTGAGTTGCACTGAAAAACTTAGAATTTACTGAAAAACCCGCATTACACGAAATGCACAGTGTAGTACATAGTATATGAGTGAGTTGCACTCAAAAACTTAGAATATAAGAAACGCACAGTGTAGTACATAGTATATGAGTGAGTTGCACTGAAAAACTTAGAATATAAGAAACGCACAGTGTAGTACATAGTATATGAGTGAGTTGCACTGAAAAACTTAGAATATAAGAAACGCACAGTGTAGTACATAGTATATGAGTGAGTTGCACTGAAAAACTTAGAATATAAGAAACGCACAGTGTAGTACATAGTATATGAGTGAGTTGCACTGAAAAACTTAGAATATAAGAAACGCACAGTGTAGTACATAGTATATGAGTGAGTTGCACTGAAAAACTTAGAATATAAGAAACGCACAGTGTAGTAAATAGTATATGAGTGAGTTGCACTGAAAAACTTAGAATATAAGAAACGCACAGTGTAGTACATAGTATATGAGTGAGTTGCGATGAAAAACTTAGAATATAAGAAACGCACAGTGTAGTACATAGTATATGAGTGAGTTGCACTGAAAAACTTAGAATATAAGAAACGCACCGTGTAGTACATAGTATATGAGTGAGTTGCACTGAAAAACTTAGAATATAAGAAACGCACAGTGTAGTACATAGTATATGAGTGAGTTGCACTGAAAAACTTAGAATATAAGAAACGCACAGTGTAGTACATAGTATATGAGTGAGTTGCACTGAAAAACTTAGAATATAAGAAACGCACAGTGTAGTACATAGTATATGAGTGAGTTGTACTGAAAAACTTAGAATATAAGAAACGCACAGTGTCGTACATAGTATATGAGTGTGTTGCACTGAAAAATTTAGAATATAAGAAACGCACAGTGTAGTACATAGTATATGAGTGAGTTGCACTGAAAAACTTAGAATATAAGAAACGCACAGTGTAGTACATAGTATATGAGTGAGTTGCACTGAAAAACTTAGAATTTAGAGAAACGCACAGTGTAGTACATAGTATATGAGTGATTTGCACTGAAAAACATAGAATATAAGAAACGCACAGTGTAGTACATAGTATATGAGTGAGTTGCACTGAAAAACTTAGAATATAAGAAACGCACAGTGTAGTACATTGTATATGAGTGAGTTGCACTGAAAAACTTAGAATTTAAGAAACGCACAGTGTAGTACATAGTATATGAGTGAGTTGCACTGAAAAACTTAGAATATAAGAAACGCACATTGTAGTACATAGTATATGAGTGAGTTGCACTGAAAAACTTAGAATATAAGAAACGCACAGTGTAGTACATAGTATATGAGTGAGTTGCACTGAAAAACTTAGAATATAAGAAACGCACAGTGTAGTACATAGTATATGAGTGAGTTGCACTGAAAAACTTAGAATATAAGAAACGCACAGTGTAGTACATAGTATATGAGTGAGTTGCACTGAAAAACTTAGAATATAAGAAACGCACAGTGTAGTACATAGTATAAGAGTGAGTTGCACTGAAAAACTTAGAATATAATAAACGCACAGTGTAGTACATAGTATATGAGTGAGTTGCACTGAAAAACTTAGAATATAAGAAACGCACAGTGTAGTACATAGTATATGAGTGAGTTGCACTGAAAAAATTAGAATATAAGAAACGCACAGTGTAGTACATAGTATATGAGTGAGTTGCACTGAAAAACTTAGAATTTAGAGAAACGCACAGTGTAGTACATAGTATATGAGTGAGTTGCACTGAAAAACTTAGAATATAAGAAACGCACAGTGTAGTACATAGTATATGAGTGAGTTGCACTGAAAAACTTAGAATTTACTGAAAAACCCGCATTACACGAAATGCACAGTGTAGTACATAGTATATGAGTGAGTTGCACTGAAAAACTTAGAATATAAGAAACGCACAGTGTAGTACATAGTATATGAGTGAGTTGCACTGAAAAACTTAGAATATAAGAATCGCACAGTGTAGTACATAGTATATGAGTGAGTTGCACTGAAAAACTTAGAATATAAGAAACGCACAGTGTAGTACATATTATATGAGTGAGTTGCACTGAAAAACTTAGAATATAAGAAACGCACAGTGTAGTACATAGTATATGAGTGAGTTGCACTGAAAAACTTAGAATATAAGAAACGCACAGTGTAGGACATAGTATATGAGTGAGTTGCACTGAAAAACTTAGAATATAAGAAACGCACAGTGTAGTACATTGTATATGAGTGAGTTGCACTGAAAAACTTAGAATTTAAGAAACGCACAGTGTAGTACATAGTATATGAGTGAGTTGCACTGAAAAACTTAGAATATAAGAAACGCACAGTGTAGTACATAGTATATGAGTGAGTTGCACTGAAAAACTTAGAATATAAGAAACGCACAGTGTAGTACATAGTATATGAGTGAGTTGCACTGAAAAACTTAGAATATAATAAACGCACAGTGTAGTACATAGTATATGAGTGAGTTGCACTGAAAAACTTAGAATTTAGAGAAACGCACAGTGTAGTACATAGTATATGAGTGAGTTGCACTGAAAAACTTAGAATATAAGAAACGCACAGTGTAGTACATAGTATATGAGTGAGTTGCACTGAAAAACTTAGAATTTACTGAAAAACCCGCATTACACAAAATGCACAGTGTAGTACATAGTATATGAGTGAGTTGCACTGAAAAACTTAGAATATAAGAAACGCACAGTGTAGTACATAGTATATGAGTGAGTTGCACTGAAAAACTTAGAATATAAGAAACGCACAGTGTAGTACATAGTATATGAGTGAGTTGCACTGAAAAACTTAGAATATAAGAAACGCACAGTGTAGTACATAGTATATGAGTGAGTTGCACTGAAAAACTTAGAATATAAGAAACGCACAGTGTAGTACATAGTATATGAGTGAGTTGCACTGAAAAACTTAGAATATAAGAAACGCACAGTGTAGTACATAGTATATGAGTGAGTTGCACTGAAAAACTTAGAATATAAGAAACGCACAGTGTAGTACATAGTATATGAGTGAGTTGCGATGAAAAACTTAGAATATAAGAAACGCACAGTGTAGTACATAGTATATGAGTGAGTTGCACTGAAAAACTTAGAATATAAGAAACGCACAGTGTAGTACATAGTATATGAGTGAGTTGCACTGAAAAACTTAGAATATAAGAAACGCACAGTGTAGTACATAGTATATGAGTGAGTTGCACTGAAAAACTTAGAATATAAGAAACGCACAGTGTAGTACATAGTATATGAGTGAGTTGCACTGAAAAACTTAGAATATAAGAAACGCACAGTGTAGTACATAGTATATGAGTGAGTTGCACTGAAAAACTTAGAATTTATGAAAAACCCGCATTACACGAAATGCACAGTGTAGTACATAGTATATGAGTGAGTTGCACTCAAAAACTTAGAATATAAGAAACGCACAGTGTAGTACATAGTATATGAGTGAGTTGCACTGAAAAACTTAGAATATAAGAAACGCACAGTGTAGTACATAGTATATGAGTGAGTTGCACTGAAAAACTTAGAATATAAGAAACGCACAGTGTAGTACATAGTATATGAGTGAGTTGCACTGAAAAACTTAGAATATAAGAAACGCACAGTGTAGTACATAGTATATGAGTGAGTTGCACTGAAAAACTTAGTATATAAGAAACGCACAGTGTAGTACATAGTATATGAGTGAGTTGCACTGAAAAACTTAGAATATAAGAAACGCACAGTGTAGGACATAGTATATGAGTGAGTTGCACTGAAAAACTTAGAATATAAGAAACGCACAGTGTAGTACATAGTATATGAGTGAGTTGCGATGAAAAACTTAGAATATAAGAAACGCACAGTGTAGTACATAGTATATGAGTGAGTTGCACTGAAAAACATAGAATATAAGAAACGCACAGTGTAGTACATAGTATATGAGTGAGTTGCACGGAAAAACCTAGAATTTAAGAAAAGCACAGTGTAGTACATAGTATATGAGTGAGTTGCACTGAAAAACTTAGAATTTAAGAAACGCACAGTGTAGTACATAGTATATGAGTGAGTTGCACTGAAAAACTTAGAATATAAGAAACGCACAGTGTAGTACATAGTATATGAGTGAGTTGCACTGAAAAACTTAGAATATAAGAAACGCACAGTGTAGTACATAGTATATGAGTGAGTTGCACTGAAAAACTTAGAATATAAGAAACGCACAGTGTAGTACATAGTATATGAGTGAGTTGCACTGAAAAACTTAGAATATAAGAAACGCACAGTGTAGTACATAGTATATGAGTGAGTTGCACTGAAAAACTTAGAATATAAGAAACGCACAGTGTAGTACATAGTATATGAGTGAGTTGCACTCAAAAACTTAGAATATAAGAAACGCACAGTGTAGTACATAGTATATGAGTGAGTTGCACTGAAAAACTTAGAATATAAGAAACGCACAGTGTAGTACATAGTATATGAGTGAGTTGCACTGAAAAACTTAGAATTTAAGAAACGCACAGTGTAGTACATAGTATATGAGTGAGTTGCACTGAAAAACTTAGAATATAAGAAACGCACAGTGTAGTACAAAGTATATGAGTGAGTTGCACTGAAAAACTTAGAATATAAGAAACGCACAGTGTAATACATAGTATATGAGTGAGTTGCACTGAAAAACTTAGAATATAAGAAACGCACATTGTAGTACATAGTATATGAGTGAGTTGCACGGAAAAACCTAGAATTTAAGAAACGCACAGTGTAGTACATAGTATATGAGTGAGTTGCACTGAAAAACTTAGAATTTAAGAAACGCACAGTGTAGTACATAGTATATGAGTGAGTTGCACTGAAAAACTTAGAATATAAGAAACGCACAGTGTAGTACATAGTATATGAGTGAGTTGCACTGAAAAACTTAGAATATAAGAAACGCACAGTGTAGTACATAGTATATGAGTGAGTTGCACTGAAAAACTTAGAATATAAGAAACGCACAGTGTAGTACAAAGTATATGAGTGAGTTGCACTGAAAAACTTAGAATTTAAGAAACGCACAGTGTAGTACATAGTATATGAGTGAGTTGCACTGAAAAACTTAGAATATAAGAAACGCACAGCGTAGTACAAAGTATATGAGTGAGTTGCACTGAAAAACTTAGAATATAAGAAACGCACAGTGTAGTACATAGTATATGAGTGAGTTGCACTGAAAAACTTAGAATATAAGAAACGCACAGTGTAGTACATAGTATATGAGTGAGTTGCACTGAAAAACTTAGAATTTACTGAAAAACCCGCATTACACGAAATGCACAGTGTAGTACATAGTATATGAGTGAGTTGCACTGAAAAACTTAGAATATAAGAAACGCACAGTGTAGTACATAGTATATGAGTGAGTTGCACTGAAAAACTTAGAATATAAGAAACGCACAGTGTAGTACATAGTATATGAGTGAGTTGCACTGAAAAACTTAGAATATAAGAAACGCACAGTGTAGTACATAGTATATGAGTGAGTTGCACTGAAAAACTTAGAATATAAGAAACGCACAGTGTAGTACATAGTATATGAGTGAGTTGCGATGAAAAACTTAGAATATAAGAAACGCACAGTGTAGTACATAGTATATGAGTGAGTTGCACTGAAAAACTTAGAATATAAGAAACGCACAGTGTAGTACATAGTATATGAGTGAGTTGCACTGAAAAACTTAGAATATAAGAAACGCACAGTGTAGTACATAGTATATGAGTGAGTTGCACTGAAAAACTTAGAATATAAGAAACGCACAGTGTAGTACATAGTATATGAGTGAGTTGCACTGAAAAACTTAGAATATAAGAAACGCACAGTGTAGTACATAGTATATGAGTGAGTTGCACTGAAAAACTTAGAATTTATGAAAAACCCGCATTACACGAAATGCACAGTGTAGTACATAGTATATGAGTGAGTTGCACTCAAAAACTTAGAATATAAGAAACGCACAGTGTAGTACATAGTATATGAGTGAGTTGCACTGAAAAACTTAGAATATAAGAAACGCACAGTGTAGTACATAGTATATGAGTGAGTTGCACTGAAAAACTTAGAATATAAGAAACGCACAGTGTAGTACATAGTATATGAGTGAGTTGCACTGAAAAACTTAGAATATAAGAAACGCACAGTGTAGTACATAGTATATGAGTGAGTTGCACTGAAAAACTTAGTATATAAGAAACGCACAGTGTAGTACATAGTATATGAGTGAGTTGCACTGAAAAACTTAGAATATAAGAAACGCACAGTGTAGGACATAGTATATGAGTGAGTTGCACTGAAAAACTTAGAATATAAGAAACGCACAGTGTAGTACATAGTATATGAGTGAGTTGCGATGAAAAACTTAGAATATAAGAAACGCACAGTGTAGTACATAGTATATGAGTGAGTTGCACTGAAAAACATAGAATATAAGAAACGCACAGTGTAGTACATAGTATATGAGTGAGTTGCACGGAAAAACCTAGAATTTAAGAAAAGCACAGTGTAGTACATAGTATATGAGTGAGTTGCACTGAAAAACTTAGAATTTAAGAAACGCACAGTGTAGTACATAGTATATGAGTGAGTTGCACTGAAAAACTTAGAATATAAGAAACGCACAGTGTAGTACATAGTATATGAGTGAGTTGCACTGAAAAACTTAGAATATAAGAAACGCACAGTGTAGTACATAGTATATGAGTGAGTTGCACTGAAAAACTTAGAATATAAGAAACGCACAGTGTAGTACATAGTATATGAGTGAGTTGCACTGAAAAACTTAGAATATAAGAAACGCACAGTGTAGTACATAGTATATGAGTGAGTTGCACTGAAAAACTTAGAATATAAGAAACGCACAGTGTAGTACATAGTATATGAGTGAGTTGCACTCAAAAACTTAGAATATAAGAAACGCACAGTGTAGTACATAGTATATGAGTGAGTTGCACTGAAAAACTTAGAATATAAGAAACGCACAGTGTAGTACATAGTATATGAGTGAGTTGCACTGAAAAACTTAGAATTTAAGAAACGCACAGTGTAGTACATAGTATATGAGTGAGTTGCACTGAAAAACTTAGAATATAAGAAACGCACAGTGTAGTACAAAGTATATGAGTGAGTTGCACTGAAAAACTTAGAATATAAGAAACGCACAGGGTAGTACATAGTATATGAGTGAGTTGCGATGAAAAACTTAGAATATAAGAAACGCACAGTGTAGTACATAGTATATGAGTGAGTTGCACTGAAAAACTTAGAATATAAGAAACGCACAGTGTAGTACATAGTATATGAGTGAGTTGCACTGAAAAACTTAGAATATAAGAAACGCACAGTGTAGTACATAGTATATGAGTGAGTTGCACTGAAAAACTTAGAATTTACTGAAAAACCCGCATTACACGAAATGCACAGTGTAGTACATAGTATATGAGTGAGTTGCACTGAAAAACTTAGAATATAAGAAACGCACAGTGTAGTACATAGTATATGAGTGAGTTGCCCTGAAAAACTTAGAATATAAGAAACGCACAGTGTAGTACATAGTATATGAGTGAGTTGCACTGAAAAACTTAGAATATTAGAAACGTACAGTGTAGTACATAGTATATGAGTGAGTTGCACTGAAAAACTTAGAATATAAGAAACGCACAGTGTAGTACATAGTATATGAGTGAGTTGCACTGAAAAACTTAGAATATAAGAAACGCACAGTGTAGTACATAGTATATGAGTGAGTTGCACTGAAAAACTTAGAATATAAGAAACGCACAGTGTAGTACATAGTATATGAGTGAGTTGCACTGAAAAATTTAGAATATAAGAAACGCACAGTGTAGTACATAATATATGAGTGAGTTGCACTGAAAAACTTAGAATTTAGAGAAACGCACAGTGTAGTACATAGTATATGAGTGAGTTGCACTGAAAAACTTAGAATATAATAAACGCACAGTGTAGTACATAGTATATGAGTGAGTTGCACTGAAAAACTTAGAATATAAGAAACGCACAGTGTAGTACATAGTATATGAGTGAGTTGCACTGAAAAATTTAGAATATAAGAAACGCACAGTGTAGTACATAGTATATGAGTGAGTTGCACTGAAAAACTTAGAATTTAGAGAAACGCACAGTGTAGTACATAGTATATGAGTGAGTTGCACTGAAAAACTTCGAATATAAGAAACGCACAGTGTAGTACATAGTATATGAGTAAGTTGCACTGAAAAACTTAGAATATAAGAAACGCACAGTGTAGTACATAGTATATGAGTGAGTTGCACTGAAAAACTTAGAATTTAAGAAACGCACAGTGTAGTACATAGTATATGAGTGAGTTGCACTGAAAAACTTAGAATTTACTGAAAAACCCGCATTACACGAAATGCACAGTGTAGTACATAGTATATGAGTGAGTTGCACTGAAAAACTTAGAATATAAGAAACGCACAGTGTAGTACATAGTATATGAGTGAGTTGCACTGAAAAACTTAGAATATAAGAAACGCACAGTGTAGTACATAGTATATGAGTGAGTTGCACTGAAAAACTTAGAATATAAGAAACGCACAGTGTAGTACATAGTATATGAGTGAGTTGCACTGAAAAACTTAGAATATAAGAAACGCACAGTGTAGTACATAGTATATGAGTGAGTTGCGATGAAAAACTTAGAATATAAGAAACGCACAGTGTAGTACATAGTATATGAGTGAGTTGCACTGAAAAACTTAGAATATAAGAAACGCACAGTGTAGTACATAGTATATGAGTGAGTTGCACTGAAAAACTTAGAATATAAGAAACGCACAGTGTAGTACATAATATATGAGTGAGTTGCACGGAAAAACTTAGAATATAAGAAACGCACATTGTAGTACATAGTATATGAGTGAGTTGCACGGAAAAACCTAGAATTTAAGAAACGCACAGTGTAGTACATAGTATATGAGTGAGTTGCACTGAAAAACTTAGAATATAAGAAACGCACAGTGTAGTACATAGTATATGAGTGAGTTGCACTGAAAAACTTAGAATATAAGAAACGCACAGTGTAGTACATAGTATATGAGTGAGTTGCACTGAAAAACTTAGAATATAAGAAACGCACAGTGTAGTACATAGTATATGAGTGAGTTGCACTCAAAAACTTAGAATATAAGAAACGCACAGTGTAGTACATAGTATATGAGTGAGTTGCACTGAAAAACTTAGAATAAAGAAACGCACAGTGTAGTACATAGTATATGAGTGAGTTGCACTGAAAAACTTAGAATATAAGAAACGCACAGTGTAGTACATAGTATATGAGTGAGTTGCACTGAAAAACTTAGAATATAAGAAACGCACAGTGTAGTACATAGTATATGAGTGAGTTGCACTGAAAAACTTAGAATATAAGAAACGCACAGTGTAGTACATAGTATATGAGTGAGTTGCACTGAAAAACTTAGAATATAAGAAACGCACAGTGTAGTACATAGTATATGAGTGAGTTGCACTGAAAAACTTAGAATATAAGAAACGCACAGTGTAGTACAAAGTATATGAGTGAGTTGCACTGAAAAACTTAGAATATAAGAAACGCACAGTGTAGTACATAGTATATGAGTGAGTTGCACTGAAAAACTTAGAATATAAGAAACGCACAGTGTAGTACATAGTATATGAGTGAGTTGCACTGAAAAACTTAGAATTTACTGAAAAACCCGCATTACACGAAATGCACAGTGTAGTACATAGTATATGAGTGAGTTGCACTGAAAAACTTAGAATATAAGAAACGCACAGTGTAGTACATAGTATATGAGTGAGTTGCACTGAAAAACTTAGAATATAAGAAACGCACAGTGTAGTACATAGTATATGAGTGAGTTGCACTGAAAAACTTAGAATATAAGAAACGCACAGTGTAGTACATAGTATATGAGTGAGTTGCACTGAAAAACTTAGAATATAAGAAACGCACAGTGTAGTACATAATATATGAGTGAGTTGCACGGAAAAACTTAGAATATAAGAAACGCACATTGTAGTACATAGTATATGAGTGAGTTGCACGGAAAAACCTAGAATTTAAGAAACGCACAGTGTAGTACATAGTATATGAGTGAGTTGCACTGAAAAACTTAGAATATAAGAAACGCACAGTGTAGTACATAGTATATGAGTGAGTTGCACTGAAAAACTTAGAATATAAGAAACGCACAGTGTAGTACATAGTATATGAGTGAGTTGCACTGAAAAACTTAGAATATAAGAAACGCACAGTGTAGTACATAGTATATGAGTGAGTTGCACTCAAAAACTTAGAATATAAGAAACGCACAGTGTAGTACATAGTATATGAGTGAGTTGCACTGAAAAACTTAGAATAAAGAAACGCACAGTGTAGTACATAGTATATGAGTGAGTTGCACTGAAAAACTTAGAATATAAGAAACGCACAGTGTAGTACATAGTATATGAGTGAGTTGCACTGAAAAACTTAGAATATAAGAAACGCACAGTGTAGTACATAGTATATGAGTGAGTTGCACTGAAAAACTTAGAATATAAGAAACGCACAGTGTAGTACATAGTATATGAGTGAGTTGCACTGAAAAACTTAGAATATAAGAAACGCACAGTGTAGTACATAGTATATGAGTGAGTTGCACTGAAAAACTTAGAATATAAGAAACGCACAGTGTAGTACAAAGTATATGAGTGAGTTGCACTGAAAAACTTAGAATATAAGAAACGCACAGTGTAGTACATAGTATATGAGTGAGTTGCACTGAAAAACTTAGAATATAAGAAACGCACAGTGTAGTACATAGTATATGAGTGAGTTGCACTGAAAAACTTAGAATTTACTGAAAAACCCGCATTACACGAAATGCACAGTGTAGTACATAGTATATGAGTGAGTTGCACTGAAAAACTTAGAATATAAGAAACGCACAGTGTAGTACATAGTATATGAGTGAGTTGCACTGAAAAACTTAGAATATAAGAAACGCACAGTGTAGTACATAGTATATGAGTGAGTTGCACTGAAAAACTTAGAATTTAAGAAACGCACAGTGTAGTACATAGTATATGAGTGAGTTGCACTGAAAAACTTAGAATATAAGAAACGCACAGTGTAGTACAAAGTATATGAGTGAGTTGCACTGAAAAACTTAGAATATAAGAAACGCACAGTGTAGTACATAGTATATGAGTGAGTTGCACTGAAAAACTTAGAATATAAGAAACGCACAGTGTAGTACATAGTATATGAGTGTGTTGCACTGCAAAACTTAGAATTTACTGAAAAACCCGCATTACACGAAATGCACAGTGTAGTACATAGTATATGAGTGAGTTGCACTGAAAAACTTAGAATATAAGAAACGCACAGTGTAGTACATAGTATATGAGTGAGTTGCACTGAAAAACTTAGAATATAAGAAACGCACAGTGTAGTACATAGTATATGAGTGAGTTGCACTGAAAAACTTAGAATATAAGAAACGCACAGTGTAGTACATAGTATATGAGTGAGTTGCACTGAAAAACTTAGAATATAAGAAACGCACAGTGTAGTACATAGTATATGAGTGAGTTGCACTGAAAAACTTAGAATATAAGAAACGCACAGTGTAGTACATAGTATATGAGTGAGTTGCACTGAAAAACTTAGAATATAAGAAACGCACAGTGTAGTACATAGTATATGAGTGAGTTGCACTGAAAAAGTTAGAATATAAGAAACGCACAGTGTAGTACATAGTATATGAGTGAGTTGCACTGAAAAACTTAGAATTTAGGGAAACGCACAGTGTAGTACATAGTATATGAGTGAGTTGCACTGAAAAACTTAGAATATAAGAAACGCACAGTGTAGTACATAGTATATGAGTGAGTTGCACTGAAAAACTTAGAATATAAGAAACGCACAGTGTAGTACATAGTATATGAGTGAGTTGCACTGAAAAACTTAGAATTTACTGAAAAACCCGCATTACACGAAATGCACAGTGTAGTACATAGTATATGAGTGAGTTGCACTGAAAAACTTAGAATATAAGAAACGCACAGTGTAGTACATAGTATATGAGTGAGTTGCACTGAAAAACTTAGAATATAAGAAACGCACAGTGTAGTACATAGTATATGAGTGAGTTGCACTGAAAAACTTAGAATATAAGAAACGCACAGTGTAGTACATAGTATATGAGTGAGTTGCACTGAAAAACTTAGAATATAAGAAACGCACAGTGTAGTACATAGTATATGAGTGAGTTGCACTGAAAAACTTAGAATATAAGAAACGCACAGTGTAGTACATAGTATATGAGTGAGTTGCACTGAAAAACTTAGAATATAAGAAACGCACAGTGTAGTACATAGTATATGAGTGAGTTGCACTGAAAAACTTAGACTTTACTGAAAAACCCGCATTACACGAAATGCACAGTGTAGTACATAGTATATGAGTGAGTTGCACTGAAAAACTTAGAATATAAGAAACGCACAGTGTAGTACATAGTATATGAGTGAGTTGCACTGAAAAACTTAGAATATAAGAAACGCACAGTGTAGTACATAGTATATGAGTGAGTTGCACTGAAAAACTTAGAATATAAGAAACGAACAGTGTAGTACATAGTATATGAGTGAGTTGCACTGAAAAACTTAGAATATAAGAAACGCACAGTGTAGTACATAGTATATGAGTGAGTTGCACTGAAAAACTTAGAATATAAGAAACGCACAGTGTAGTACATAGTATATGAGTGAGTTGCACTGAAAAACTTAGAATATAAGAAACGCACAGTGTAGTAAATAGTATATGAGTGAGTTGCACTGAAAAACTTAGAATATAAGAAAAGCACAGTGTAGTACATAGTATATGAGTGAGTTGCGATGAAAAACTTAGAATATAAGAAACGCACAGTGTAGTACATAGTATATGAGTGAGTTGCACTGAAAAACTTAGAATATAAGAAACGCACAGTGTAGTACATCGTATATGAGTGAGTTGCACTGAAAAACTTAGAATTTAAGAAACGCACAGTGTAGTACATAGTATATGAGTGAGTTGCACTGAAAAACTTAGAATATAAGAAACACACAGTGTAGTACATAGTATATGAGTGAGTTGCACTGAAAAACTTAGAATATAAGAAACGCACAGTGTAGTACATAGTATATGAGTGAGTTGCACTGAAAAACTTAGAATATAAGAAACGCACAGTGTAGTACATAGTATATGAGTGAGTTGCACTGAAAAACTTAGAATATAAGAAACGCACAGTGTAGTACATAGTATATGAGTGAGTTGCACTGAAAAACTTAGAATATAAGAAACGCACAGTGTAGTACATAGTATATGAGTGAGTTGCACTGAAAAACTTAGAATATAAGAAACGCACAGTGTAGTACATAGTATATGAGTGAGTTGCACTGAAAAACTTAGAATATAAGAAATGCACAGTGTAGTACATAGTATATGAGTGAGTTGCACTGAAAAACTTAGAATTTAAGAAACGCACAGTGTAGTACATAGTATATGAGTGAGTTGCACTGAAAAACTTAGAATATAAGAAACGCACAGTGTAGTACAAAGTATATGAGTGAGTTGCACTGAAAAACTTAGAATATAAGAAACGCACAGTGTAGTACATAGTATATGAGTGAGTTGCACTGAAAAACTTAGAATATAAGAAACACACAGTGTAGTACATAGTATATGAGTGAGTTGCACTGAAAAACTTAGAATTTACTGAAAAACCCGCATTACACGAAATGCACAGTGTAGTACATAGTATATGAGTGAGTTGCACTGAAAAACTTAGAATATAAGAAACGCACAGTGTAGTACATAGTATATGAGTGAGTTGCACTCAAAAACTTAGAATATAAGAAACGCACAGTGTAGTACATAGTATATGAGTGAGTTGCACTGAAAAACTTAGAATAAAGAAACGCACAGTGTAGTACATAGTATATGAGTGAGTTGCACTGAAAAACTTAGAATATAAGAAACGCACAGTGTAGTACATAGTATATGAGTGAGTTGCACTGAAAAACTTAGAATATAAGAAACGCACAGTGTAGTACATAGTATATGAGTGAGTTGCACTGAAAAACTTAGAATATAAGAAACGCACAGTGTAGTACATAGTATATGAGTGAGTTGCACTGAAAAACTTAGAATATAAGAAACGCACAGTGTAGTACATAGTATATGAGTGAGTTGCACTGAAAAACTTAGAATATAAGAAACGCACAGTGTAGTACAAAGTATATGAGTGAGTTGCACTGAAAAACTTAGAATATAAGAAACGCACAGTGTAGTACATAGTATATGAGTGAGTTGCACTGAAAAACTTAGAATATAAGAAACGCACAGTGTAGTACATAGTATATGAGTGAGTTGCACTGAAAAACTTAGAATTTACTGAAAAACCCGCATTACACGAAATGCACAGTGTAGTACATAGTATATGAGTGAGTTGCACTGAAAAACTTAGAATATAAGAAACGCACAGTGTAGTACATAGTATATGAGTGAGTTGCACTGAAAAACTTAGAATATAAGAAACGCACAGTGTAGTACATAGTATATGAGTGAGTTGCACTGAAAAACTTAGAATTTAAGAAACGCACAGTGTAGTACATAGTATATGAGTGAGTTGCACTGAAAAACTTAGAATATAAGAAACGCACAGTGTAGTACAAAGTATATGAGTGAGTTGCACTGAAAAACTTAGAATATAAGAAACGCACAGTGTAGTACATAGTATATGAGTGAGTTGCACTGAAAAACTTAGAATATAAGAAACGCACAGTGTAGTACATAGTATATGAGTGTGTTGCACTGAAAAACTTAGAATTTACTGAAAAACCCGCATTACACGAAATGCACAGTGTAGTACATAGTATATGAGTGAGTTGCACTGAAAAACTTAGAATATAAGAAACGCACAGTGTAGTACATAGTATATGAGTGAGTTGCACTGAAAAACTTAGAATATAAGAAACGCACAGTGTAGTACATAGTATATGAGTGAGTTGCACTGAAAAACTTAGAATATAAGAAACGCACAGTGTAGTACATAGTATATGAGTGAGTTGCACTGAAAAACTTAGAATATAAGAAACGCACAGTGTAGTACATAGTATATGAGTGAGTTGCACTGAAAAACTTAGAATATAAGAAACGCACAGTGTAGTACATAGTATATGAGTGAGTTGCACTGAAAAACTTAGAATATAAGAAACGCACAGTGTAGTACATAGTATATGAGTGAGTTGCACTGAAAAAGTTAGAATATAAGAAACGCACAGTGTAGTACATAGTATATGAGTGAGTTGCACTGAAAAACTTAGAATTTAGGGAAACGCACAGTGTAGTACATAGTATATGAGTGAGTTGCACTGAAAAACTTAGAATATAAGAAACGCACAGTGTAGTACATAGTATATGAGTGAGTTGCACTGAAAAACTTAGAATATAAGAAACGCACAGTGTAGTACATAGTATATGAGTGAGTTGCACTGAAAAACTTAGAATTTACTGAAAAACCCGCATTACACGAAATGCACAGTGTAGTACATAGTATATGAGTGAGTTGCACTGAAAAACTTAGAATATAAGAAACGCACAGTGTAGTACATAGTATATGAGTGAGTTGCACTGAAAAACTTAGAATATAAGAAACGCACAGTGTAGTACATAGTATATGAGTGAGTTGCACTGAAAAACTTAGAATATAAGAAACGCACAGTGTAGTACATAGTATATGAGTGAGTTGCACTGAAAAACTTAGAATATAAGAAACGCACAGTGTAGTACATAGTATATGAGTGAGTTGCACTGAAAAACTTAGAATATAAGAAACGCACAGTGTAGTACATAGTATATGAGTGAGTTGCACTGAAAAACTTAGAATATAAGAAACGCACAGTGTAGTACATAGTATATGAGTGAGTTGCACTGAAAAACTTAGACTTTACTGAAAAACCCGCATTACACGAAATGCACAGTGTAGTACATAGTATATGAGTGAGTTGCACTGAAAAACTTAGAATATAAGAAACGCACAGTGTAGTACATAGTATATGAGTGAGTTGCACTGAAAAACTTAGAATATAAGAAACGCACAGTGTAGTACATAGTATATGAGTGAGTTGCACTGAAAAACTTAGAATATAAGAAACGAACAGTGTAGTACATAGTATATGAGTGAGTTGCACTGAAAAACTTAGAATATAAGAAACGCACAGTGTAGTACATAGTATATGAGTGAGTTGCACTGAAAAACTTAGAATATAAGAAACGCACAGTGTAGTACATAGTATATGAGTGAGTTGCACTGAAAAACTTAGAATATAAGAAACGCACAGTGTAGTAAATAGTATATGAGTGAGTTGCACTGAAAAACTTAGAATATAAGAAAAGCACAGTGTAGTACATAGTATATGAGTGAGTTGCGATGAAAAACTTAGAATATAAGAAACGCACAGTGTAGTACATAGTATATGAGTGAGTTGCACTGAAAAATTTAGAATATAAGAAACGCACAGTGTAGTACATAGTATATGAGTGAGTTGCACTGAAAAACTTAGAATTTAAGAAACGCACAGTGTAGTACATAGTATATGAGTGAGTTGCACTGAAAAACTTAGAATATAAGAAACACACAGTGTAGTACATAGTATATGAGTGAGTTGCACTGAAAAACTTAGAATATAAGAAACGCACAGTGTAGTACATAGTATATGAGTGAGTTGCACTGAAAAACTTAGAATATAAGAAACGCACAGTGTAGTACATAGTATATGAGTGAGTTGCACTGAAAAACTTAGAATATAAGAAACGCACAGTGTAGTACATAGTATATGAGTGAGTTGCACTGAAAAACTTAGAATATAAGAAACGCACAGTGTAGTACATAGTATATGAGTGAGTTGCACTGAAAAACTTAGAATATAAGAAACGCACAGTGTAGTACATAGTATATGAGTGAGTTGCACTGAAAAACTTAGAATATAAGAAATGCACAGTGTAGTACATAGTATATGAGTGAGTTGCACTGAAAAACTTAGAATTTAAGAAACGCACAGTGTAGTACATAGTATATGAGTGAGTTGCACTGAAAAACTTAGAATATAAGAAACGCACAGTGTAGTACAAAGTATATGAGTGAGTTGCACTGAAAAACTTAGAATATAAGAAACGCACAGTGTAGTACATAGTATATGAGTGAGTTGCACTGAAAAACTTAGAATATAAGAAACACACAGTGTAGTACATAGTATATGAGTGAGTTGCACTGAAAAACTTAGAATTTACTGAAAAACCCGCATTACACGAAATGCACAGTGTAGTACATAGTATATGAGTGAGTTGCACTGAAAAACTTAGAATATAAGAAACGCACAGTGTAGTACATAGTATATGAGTGAGTTGCACTGAAAAACTTAGAATATAAGAAACGCACAGTGTAGTACATAGTATATGAATGAGTTGCACTGAAAAATTTAGAATATAAGAAACGCACAGTGTAGTACATAGTATATGAGTGAGTTGCACTGAAAAACTTAGAATTTAGAGAAACGCACAGTGTAGTACATAGTATATGAGTGAGTTGCACTGAAAAACTTAGAATATAATAAACGCACAGTGTAGTACATAGTATATGAGTGAGTTGCACTGAAAAACTTAGAATATAAGAAACGCACAGTGTAGTACATAGTATATGAGTGAGTTGCACTGAAAAATTTAGAATATAAGAAACGCACAGTGTAGTACATAGTATATGAGTGAGTTGCACTGAAAAACTTAGAATTTAGAGAAACGCACAGTGTAGTACATAGTATATGAGTGAGTTGCACTGAAAAACTTAGAATATAAGAAACGCACAGTGTAGTACATAGTATATGAGTGAGTTGCACTGAAAAACTTAGAATATAAGAAACGCACAGTGTAGTACATAGTATATGAGTGAGTTGCACTGAAAAACTTAGAATTTAAGAAACGCACAGTGTAGTACATAGTATATGAGTGAGTTGCACTGAAAAACTTAGAATTTACTGAAAAACCCGCATTACACGAAATGCACAGTGTAGTACATAGTATATGAGTGAGTTGCACTGAAAAACTTAGAATATAAGAAACGCACAGTGTAGTACATAGTATATGAGTGAGTTGCACTGAAAAACTTAGAATATAAGAAACGCACAGTGTAGTACATAGTATATGAGTGAGTTGCACTGAAAAACTTAGAATATAAGAAACGCACAGTGTAGTACATAGTATATGAGTGAGTTGCACTGAAAAACTTAGAATATAAGAAACGCACAGTGTAGTACATAGTATATGAGTGAGTTGCACTGAAAAACTTAGAATATAAGAAACGCACAGTGTAGTACATAGTATATGAGTGAGTTGCACTGAAAAACTTAGAATATAAGAAACGCACAGTGTAGTACATAGTATATGAGTGAGTTGCACTGAAAAACTTAGAATATAAGAAACGCACAGTGTAGTACATAGTATATGAGTGAGTTGCACTGAAAAACTTAGAATATAAGAAACGCACAGTGTAGTACATAGTATATGAGTGAGTTGCACTGAAAAACTTAGAATTTAAGAAACGCACAGTGTAGTACATAGTATATGAGTGAGTTGCACTGAAAAACTTAGAATATAAGAAACGCACAGTGTAGTACATAGTATATGAGTGAGTTGCACTGGAAAACTTAGAATATAAGAAACGCACAGTGTAGTACATAGTATATGAGTGAGTTGCACTGAAAAACTTAGAATATAAGAAACGCACAGTGTAGTACATAGTATATGAGTGAGTTGCACTGAAAACTTAGAATATAAGAAACGCACAGTGTAGTACATAGTATATGAGTGAGTTGCACTGAAAAACTTAGAATATAAGAAACGCACAGTGTAGTACATAGTATATGAGTGAGTTGCACTGAAAAACTTAGAATATAAGAAACGCACAGTGTAGTACATAGTATATGAGTGAGTTGCACTGAAAAACTTAGAATTTAAGAAACGCACAGTGTAGTACATAGTATATGAGTGAGTTGCACTGAAAAACTTAGAATATAAGAAACGCACAGTGTAGTACAAAGTATATGAGTGAGTTGCACTGAAAAACTTAGAATATAAGAAACGCACAGTGTAGTACATAGTATATGAGTGAGTTGCACTGAAAAACTTAGAATATAAGAAACACACAGTGTAGTACATAGTATATGAGTGAGTTGCACTGAAAAACTTAGAATTTACTGAAAAACCCGCATTACACGAAATGCACAGTGTAGTACATAGTATATGAGTGAGTTGCACTGAAAAACTTAGAATATAAGAAACGCACAGTGTAGTACATAGTATATGAGTGAGTTGCACTGAAAAACTTAGAATATAAGAAACGCACAGTGTAGTACATAGTATATGAGTGAGTTGCACTGAAAAACTTAGAATATAAGAAACGCACAGTGTAGTACATAGTATATGAGTGAGTTGCACTGAAAAACTTAGAATATAAGAAACGCACAGTGTAGTACATAGTATATGAGTGAGTTGCACTGAAAAACTTAGAATATAAGAAACGCACAGTGTAGTACATAGTATATGAGTGAGTTGCACTGAAAAACTTAGAATATAAGAAACGCACAGTGTAGTACATAGTATATGAGTGAGTTGCACTGAAAAATTTAGAATATAAGAAACGCACAGTGTAGTACATAGTATATGAGTGAGTTGCACTGAAAAACTTAGAATTTAGAGAAACGCACAGTGTAGTACATAGTATATGAGTGAGTTGCACTGAAAAAATTAGAATATAAGAAACGCACAGTGTAGTACATAGTATATGAGTGAGTTGCACTGAAAAACTTAGAATATAAGAAACGCACAGTGTAGTACATAGTATATGAGTGAGTTGCACTGAAAAATTTAGAATATAAGAAACGCACAGTGTAGTACATAGTATATGAGTGAGTTGCACTGAAAAACTTAGAATTTAGAGAAACGCACAGTGTAGTACATAGTATATGAGTGAGTTGCACTGAAAAACTTAGAATATAAGAAACGCACAGTGTAGTACATAGTATATGAGTGAGTTGCACTGAAAAACTTAGAATATAAGAAACGCACAGTGTAGTACATAGTATATGAATGAGTTGCACTGAAAAACTTAGAATTTAAGAAACGCACAGTGTAGTACATAGTATATGAGTGAGTTGCACTGAAAAACTTAGAATTTACTGAAAAACCCGCATTACACGAAATGCACAGTGTAGTACATAGTATATGAGTGAGTTGCACTGAAAAACTTAGAATTTACTGAAAAACCCGCATTACACGAAATGCACAGTGTAGTACATAGTATATGAGTGAGTTGCACTGAAAAACTTAGAATATAAGAAACGCACAGTGTAGTACATAGTATATGAGTGAGTTGCACTGAAAAACTTAGAATATAAGAAACGCACAGTGTAGTACATAGTATATGAGTGAGTTGCACTGAAAAACTTAGAATATAAGAAACGCACAGTGTAGTACATAGTATATGAGTGAGTTGCACTGAAAAACTTAGAATATAAGAAACGCACAGTGTAGTACATAGTATATGAGTGAGTTGCACTGAAAAACTTAGAATATAAGAAACGCACAGTGTAGTACATAGTATATGAGTGAGTTGCACTGAAAAACTTAGAATATAAGAAACGCACAGTGTAGTACATAGTATATGAGTGAGTTGCACTGAAAAACTTAGAATATAAGAAACGCACAGTGTAGTACATAGTATATGAGTGAGTTGCACTGAAAAACTTAGAATATAAGAAACGCACAGTGTAGTACATAGTATATGAGTGAGTTGCACTGAAAAACTTAGAATTTAAGAAACGCACAGTGTAGTACATAGTATATGAGTGAGTTGCACTGAAAAACTTAGAATATAAGAAACGCACAGTGTAGTACATAGTATATGAGTGAGTTGCACTGGAAAACTTAGAATATAAGAAACGCACAGTGTAGTACATAGTATATGAGTGAGTTGCACTGAAAAACTTAGAATATAAGAAACGCACAGTGTAGTACATAGTATATGAGTGAGTTGCACTGAAAACTTAGAATATAAGAAACGCACAGTGTAGTACATAGTATATGAGTGAGTTGCACTGAAAAACTTAGAATATAAGAAACGCACAGTGTAGTACATAGTATATGAGTGAGTTGCACTGAAAAACTTAGAATATAAGAAACGCACAGTGTAGTACATAGTATATGAGTGAGTTGCACTGAAAAACTTAGAATTTAAGAAACGCACAGTGTAGTACATAGTATATGAGTGAGTTGCACTGAAAAACTTAGAATATAAGAAACGCACAGTGTAGTACAAAGTATATGAGTGAGTTGCACTGAAAAACTTAGAATATAAGAAACGCACAGTGTAGTACATAGTATATGAGTGAGTTGCACTGAAAAACTTAGAATATAAGAAACACACAGTGTAGTACATAGTATATGAGTGAGTTGCACTGAAAAACTTAGAATTTACTGAAAAACCCGCATTACACGAAATGCACAGTGTAGTACATAGTATATGAGTGAGTTGCACTGAAAAACTTAGAATATAAGAAACGCACAGTGTAGTACATAGTATATGAGTGAGTTGCACTGAAAAACTTAGAATATAAGAAACGCACAGTGTAGTACATAGTATATGAGTGAGTTGCACTGAAAAACTTAGAATATAAGAAACGCACAGTGTAGTACATAGTATATGAGTGAGTTGCACTGAAAAACTTAGAATATAAGAAACGCACAGTGTAGTACATAGTATATGAGTGAGTTGCACTGAAAAACTTAGAATATAAGAAACGCACAGTGTAGTACATAGTATATGAGTGAGTTGCACTGAAAAACTTAGAATATAAGAAACGCACAGTGTAGTACATAGTATATGAGTGAGTTGCACTGAAAAATTTAGAATATAAGAAACGCACAGTGTAGTACATAGTATATGAGTGAGTTGCACTGAAAAACTTAGAATTTAGAGAAACGCACAGTGTAGTACATAGTATATGAGTGAGTTGCACTGAAAAAATTAGAATATAAGAAACGCACAGTGTAGTACATAGTATATGAGTGAGTTGCACTGAAAAACTTAGAATATAAGAAACGCACAGTGTAGTACATAGTATATGAGTGAGTTGCACTGAAAAATTTAGAATATAAGAAACGCACAGTGTAGTACATAGTATATGAGTGAGTTGCACTGAAAAACTTAGAATTTAGAGAAACGCACAGTGTAGTACATAGTATATGAGTGAGTTGCACTGAAAAACTTAGAATATAAGAAACGCACAGTGTAGTACATAGTATATGAGTGAGTTGCACTGAAAAACTTAGAATATAAGAAACGCACAGTGTAGTACATAGTATATGAATGAGTTGCACTGAAAAACTTAGAATTTAAGAAACGCACAGTGTAGTACATAGTATATGAGTGAGTTGCACTGAAAAACTTAGAATTTACTGAAAAACCCGCATTACACGAAATGCACAGTGTAGTACATAGTATATGAGTGAGTTGCACTGAAAAACTTAGAATATAAGAAACGCACAGTGTAGTACATAGTATATGAGTGAGTTGCACTGAAAAACTTAGAATATAAGAAACGCACAGTGTAGTACATAGTATATGAGTGAGTTGCACTGAAAAACTTAGAATATAAGAAACGCACAGTGTAGTACATAGTATATGAGTGAGTTGCACTGAAAAACTTAGAATATAAGAAACGCACAGTGTAGTACATAGTATATGAGTGAGTTGCACTGAAAAACTTAGAATATAAGAAACGCACAGTGTAGTACATATTATATGAGTGAGTTGCACTGAAAAACTTAGAATATAAGAAACGCACAGTGTTGTACATAGTATATGAGTGAGTTGCGATGAAAAACTTAGAATATAAGAAACGCACAGTGTAGTACATAGTATATGAGTGAGTTGCACTGAAAAACTTAGAATATAAGAAACGCACAGTGTAGTACATAGTATATGAGTGAGTTGCACTGAAAAACTTAGAATTTAAGAAACGCACAGTGTAGTACATAGTATATGAGTGAGTTGCACTGAAAAACTTAGAATATAAGAAACGCACAGTGTAGTACATAGTATATGAGTGAGTTGCACTGAAAAACTTAGAATATAAGAAACGCACAGTGTAGTACATAGTATATGAGTGAGTTGCACTGAAAAACTTAGAATATAAGAAACGCACAGTGTAGTACATAGTATATGAGTGAGTTGCACTGAAAAACTTAGAATATAAGAAACGCAAAGTGTAGTACATAGTATATGAGTGAGTTGCACTGAAAAACTTAGAATATAAGAAACGCACAGTGTAGTACATAGTATATGAGTGAGTTGCACTGAAAAACTTAGAATTTACTGAAAAACCCGCATTACACAAAATGCACAGTGTAGTACATAGTATATGAGTGAGTTGCACTGAAAAACTTAGAATTTACTGAAAAACCCGCATTACACGAAATGCACAGTGTAGTACATAGTATATGAGTGAGTTGCACTGAAAAACTTAGAATATAAGAAACGCACAGTGTAGTACATAGTATATGAGTGAGTTGCACTGAAAAACTTAGAATATAAGAAACGCACAGTGTAGTACATAGTATATGAGTGAGTTGCACTGAAAAACTTAGAATATAAGAAACGCACAGTGTAGTACATAGTATATGAGTGAGTTGCACTGAAAAACTTAGAATATAAGAAACGCACAGTGTAGTACATAGTATATGAGTGAGTTGCACTGAAAAACTTAGAATATAAGAAACGCACAGTGTAGTACATAGTATATGAGTGAGTTGCACTGAAAAACTTAGAATATAAGAAACGCACAGTGTAGTACATAGTATATGAGTGAGTTGCACTGAAAAACTTAGAATATAAGAAACGCACAGTGTAGTACATAGTATATGAGTGAGTTGCACTGAAAAACTTAGAATATAAGAAACGCACAGTGTAGTACATAGTATATGAGTGAGTTGCACTGAAAAACTTAGAATTTAAGAAACGCACAGTGTAGTACATAGTATATGAGTGAGTTGCACTGAAAAACTTAGAATATAAGAAACGCACAGTGTAGTACATAGTATATGAGTGAGTTGCACTGAAAAACTTAGAATATAAGAAACGCACAGTGTAGTACATAGTATATGAGTGAGTTGCACTGAAAAACTTAGAATATAAGAAACGCACAGTGTAGTACATAGTATATGAGTGAGTTGCACTGAAAACTTAGAATATAAGAAACGCACAGTGTAGTACATAGTATATGAGTGAGTTGCACTGAAAAACTTAGAATATAAGAAACGCACAGTGTAGTACATAGTATATGAGTGAGTTGCACTGAAAAACTTAGAATATAAGAAACGCACAGTGTAGTACATAGTATATGAGTGAGTTGCACTGAAAAACTTAGAATTTAAGAAACGCACAGTGTAGTACATAGTATATGAGTGAGTTGCACTGAAAAACTTAGAATATAAGAAACGCACAGTGTAGTACAAAGTATATGAGTGAGTTGCACTGAAAAACTTAGAATATAAGAAACGCACAGTGTAGTACATAGTATATGAGTGAGTTGCACTGAAAAACTTAGAATATAAGAAACACACAGTGTAGTACATAGTATATGAGTGAGTTGCACTGAAAAACTTAGAATTTACTGAAAAACCCGCATTACACGAAATGCACAGTGTAGTACATAGTATATGAGTGAGTTGCACTGAAAAACTTAGAATATAAGAAACGCACAGTGTAGTACATAGTATATGAGTGAGTTGCACTGAAAAACTTAGAATATAAGAAACGCACAGTGTAGTACATAGTATATGAGTGAGTTGCACTGAAAAACTTAGAATATAAGAAACGCACAGTGTAGTACATAGTATATGAGTGAGTTGCACTGAAAAACTTAGAATATAAGAAACGCACAGTGTAGTACATAGTATATGAGTGAGTTGCACTGAAAAACTTAGAATATAAGAAACGCACAGTGTAGTACATAGTATATGAGTGAGTTGCACTGAAAAACTTAGAATATAAGAAACGCACAGTGTAGTACATAGTATATGAGTGAGTTGCACTGAAAAACTTAGAATATAAGAAACGCACAGTGTAGTACATAGTATATGAGTGAGTTGCACTGAAAAACTTAGAATATAAGAAACGCACAGTGTAGTACATAGTATATGAGTGAGTTGCACTGAAAAACTTAGAATTTAAGAAACGCACAGTGTAGTACATAGTATATGAGTGAGTTGCACTGAAAAACTTAGAATATAAGAAACGCACAGTGTAGTACATAGTATATGAGTGAGTTGCACTGAAAAACTTAGAATATAAGAAACGCACAGTGTAGTACATAGTATATGAGTGAGTTGCACTGAAAAACTTAGAATATAAGAAACGCACAGTGTAGTACATAGTATATGAGTGAGTTGCACTGAAAACTTAGAATATAAGAAACGCACAGTGTAGTACATAGTATATGAGTGAGTTGCACTGAAAAACTTAGAATATAAGAAACGCACAGTGTAGTACATAGTATATGAGTGAGTTGCACTGAAAAACTTAGAATATAAGAAACGCACAGTGTAGTACATAGTATATGAGTGAGTTGCACTGAAAAACTTAGAATTTAAGAAACGCACAGTGTAGTACATAGTATATGAGTGAGTTGCACTGAAAAACTTAGAATATAAGAAACGCACAGTGTAGTACATAGTATATGAGTGAGTTGCACTGAAAAACTTAGAATATAAGAAACGCACAGTGTAGTACATAGTATATGAGTGAGTTGCACTGAAAAACTTAGAATATAAGAAACGCACAGTGTAGTACATAGTATATGAGTGAGTTGCACTGAAAAACTTAGAATATAAGAAACGCACAGTGTAGTACATAGTATATGAGTGAGTTGCACTGAAAAACTTAGAATATAAGAAACGCACAGTGTAGTACATAGTATATGAGTGAGTTGCACTGAAAAACTTAGAATATAAGAAACGCACAGTGTAGTACATAGTATATGAGTGAGTTGCACTGAAAAATTTAGAATATAAGAAACGCACAGTGTAGTACATAGTATATGAGTGAGTTGCACTGAAAAACTTAGAATTTAGAGAAACGCACAGTGTAGTACATAGTATATGAGTGAGTTGCACTGAAAAAATTAGAATATAAGAAACGCACAGTGTAGTACATAGTATATGAGTGAGTTGCACTGAAAAACTTAGAATATAAGAAACGCACAGTGTAGTACATAGTATATGAGTGAGTTGCACTGAAAAATTTAGAATATAAGAAACGCACAGTGTAGTACATAGTATATGAGTGAGTTGCACTGAAAAACTTAGAATTTAGAGAAACGCACAGTGTAGTACATAGTATATGAGTGAGTTGCACTGAAAAACTTAGAATATAAGAAACGCACAGTGTAGTACATAGTATATGAGTGAGTTGCACTGAAAAACTTAGAATATAAGAAACGCACAGTGTAGTACATAGTATATGAGTGAGTTGCACTGAAAAACTTAGAATTTAAGAAACGCACAGTGTAGTACATAGTATATGAGTGAGTTGCACTGAAAAACTTAGAATTTACTGAAAAACCCGCATTACACGAAATGCACAGTGTAGTACATAGTATATGAGTGAGTTGCACTGAAAAACTTAGAATTTAAGAAACGCACAGTGTAGTACATAGTATATGAGTGAGTTGCACTGAAAAACTTAGAATATAAGAAACGCACAGTGTAGTACAAAGTATATGAGTGAGTTGCACTGAAAAACTTAGAATATAAGAAACGCACAGTGTAGTACATAGTATATGAGTGAGTTGCACTGAAAAACTTAGAATATAAGAAACACACAGTGTAGTACATAGTATATGAGTGAGTTGCACTGAAAAACTTAGAATTTACTGAAAAACCCGCATTACACGAAATGCACAGTGTAGTACATAGTATATGAGTGAGTTGCACTGAAAAACTTAGAATATAAGAAACGCACAGTGTAGTACATAGTATATGAGTGAGTTGCACTGAAAAACTTAGAATATAAGAAACGCACAGTGTAGTACATAGTATATGAGTGAGTTGCACTGAAAAACTTAGAATATAAGAAACGCACAGTGTAGTACATAGTATATGAGTGAGTTGCACTGAAAAACTTAGAATATAAGAAACGCACAGTGTAGTACATAGTATATGAGTGAGTTGCACTGAAAAACTTAGAATATAAGAAACGCACAGTGTAGTACATAGTATATGAGTGAGTTGCACTGAAAAACTTAGAATATAAGAAACGCACAGTGTAGTACATAGTATATGAGTGAGTTGCACTGAAAAATTTAGAATATAAGAAACGCACAGTGTAGTACATAGTATATGAGTGAGTTGCACTGAAAAACTTAGAATTTAGAGAAACGCACAGTGTAGTACATAGTATATGAGTGAGTTGCACTGAAAAAATTAGAATATAAGAAACGCACAGTGTAGTACATAGTATATGAGTGAGTTGCACTGAAAAACTTAGAATATAAGAAACGCACAGTGTAGTACATAGTATATGAGTGAGTTGCACTGAAAAATTTAGAATATAAGAAACGCACAGTGTAGTACATAGTATATGAGTGAGTTGCACTGAAAAACTTAGAATTTAGAGAAACGCACAGTGTAGTACATAGTATATGAGTGAGTTGCACTGAAAAACTTAGAATATAAGAAACGCACAGTGTAGTACATAGTATATGAGTGAGTTGCACTGAAAAACTTAGAATATAAGAAACGCACAGTGTAGTACATAGTATATGAGTGAGTTGCACTGAAAAACTTAGAATTTAAGAAACGCACAGTGTAGTACATAGTATATGAGTGAGTTGCACTGAAAAACTTAGAATTTACTGAAAAACCCGCATTACACGAAATGCACAGTGTAGTACATAGTATATGAGTGAGTTGCACTGAAAAACTTAGAATATAAGAAACGCACAGTGTAGTACATAGTATATGAGTGAGTTGCACTGAAAAACTTAGAATATAAGAAACGCACAGTGTAGTACATAGTATATGAGTGAGTTGCACTGAAAAACTTAGAATATAAGAAACGCACAGTGTAGTACATAGTATATGAGTGAGTTGCACTGAAAAACTTAGAATATAAGAAACGCACAGTGTAGTACATAGTATATGAGTGAGTTGCACTGAAAAACTTAGAATATAAGAAACGCACAGTGTAGTACATATTATATGAGTTAGTTGCACTGAAAAACTTAGAATATAAGAAACGCACAGTGTTGTACATATTATATGAGTGAGTTGCGATGAAAAACTTAGAATATAAGAAACGCACAGTGTAGTACATAGTATATGAGTGAGTTGCACTGAAAAACTTAGAATATAAGAAACGCACAGTGTAGTACATAGTATATGAGTGAGTTGCACTGAAAAACTTAGAATTTAAGAAACGCACAGTGTAGTACATAGTATATGAGTGAGTTGCACTGAAAAACTTAGAATTTAAGAAACGCACAGTGTAGTACATAGTATATGAGTGAGTTGCACTGAAAAACTTAGAATATAAGAAACGCACAGTGTAGTACATAGTATATGAGTGAGTTGCACTGAAAAACTTAGAATATAAGAAACGCACAGTGTAGTACATAGTATATGAGTGAGTTGCACTGAAAAACTTAGAATATAAGAAACGCACAGTGTAGTACATAGTATATGAGTGAGTTGCACTGAAAAACTTAGAATATAAGAAACGCACAGTGTAGTACATAGTATATGAGTGAGTTGCACTGAAAACTTAGAATATAAGAAACGCACAGTGTAGTACATAGTATATGAGTGAGTTGCACTGAAAAACTTAGAATATAAGAAACGCACAGTGTAGTACATAGTATATGAGTGAGTTGCACTGAAAAACTTAGAATATAAGAAACGCACAGTGTAGTACATAGTATATGAGTGAGTTGCACTGAAAAACTTAGAATTTAAGAAACGCACAGTGTAGTACATAGTATATGAGTGAGTTGCACTGAAAAACTTAGAATATAAGAAACGCACAGTGTAGTACATAGTATATGAGTGAGTTGCACTGAAAAACTTAGAATATAAGAAACGCACAGTGTAGTACATAGTATATGAGTGAGTTGCACTGAAAAACTTAGAATATAAGAAACACACAGTGTAGTACATAGTATATGAGTGAGTTGCACTGAAAAACTTAGAATTTACTGAAAAACCCGCATTACACGAAATGCACAGTGTAGTACATAGTATATGAGTGAGTTGCACTGAAAAACTTAGAATATAAGAAACGCACAGTGTAGTACATAGTATATGAGTGAGTTGCACTGAAAAACTTAGAATATAAGAAACGCACAGTGTAGTACATAGTATATGAGTGAGTTGCACTGAAAAACTTAGAATATAAGAAACGCACAGTGTAGTACATAGTATATGAGTGAGTTGCACTGAAAAACTTAGAATATAAGAAACACACAGTGTAGTACATAGTATATGAGTGAGTTGCACTGAAAAACTTAGAATTTACTGAAAAACCCGCATTACACGAAATGCACAGTGTAGTACATAGTATATGAGTGAGTTGCACTGAAAAACTTAGAATATAAGAAACGCACAGTGTAGTACATAGTATATGAGTGAGTTGCACTGAAAAACTTAGAATATAAGAAACGCACAGTGTAGTACATAGTATATGAGTGAGTTGCACTGAAAAACTTAGAATATAAGAAACGCACAGTGTAGTACATAGTATATGAGTGAGTTGCACTGAAAAACTTAGAATATAAGAAATGCACAGTGTAGTACATAGTATATGAGTGAGTTGCACTGAAAAACTTAGAATATAAGAAACGCACAGTGTAGTACATAGTATATGAGTGAGTTGCACTGAAAACTTAGAATATAAGAAACGCACAGTGTAGTACATAGTATATGAGTGAGTTGCACTGAAAAACTTAGAATATAAGAAACGCACAGTGTAGTACATAGTATATGAGTGAGTTGCACTGAAAAACTTAGAATATAAGAAACGCACAGTGTAGTACATAGTATATGAGTGAGTTGCACTGAAAAACTTAGAATATAAGAAACGCACAGTGTAGTACAAAGTATATGAGTGAGTTGCACTGAAAAACTTAGAATATAAGAAACGCACAGTGTAGTACATAGTATATGAGTGAGTTGCACTGAAAAACTTAGAATATAAGAAACACACAGTGTAGTACATAGTATATGAGTGAGTTGCACTGAAAAACTTAGAATTTACTGAAAAACCCGCATTACACGAAATGCACAGTGTAGTACATAGTATATGAGTGAGTTGCACTGAAAAACTTAGAATATAAGAAACGCACAGTGTAGTACATAGTATATGAGTGAGTTGCACTGAAAAACTTAGAATATAAGAAACGCACAGTGTAGTACATAGTATATGAGTGAGTTGCACTGAAAAACTTAGAATATAAGAAACGCACAGTGTAGTACATAGTATATGAGTGAGTTGCACTGAAAAACTTAGAATATAAGAAACGCACAGTGTAGTACATAGTATATGAGTGAGTTGCACTGAAAAACTTAGAATATAAGAAACGCACAGTGTAGTACATAGTATATGAGTGAGTTGCACTGAAAAACTTAGAATATAAGAAACGCACAGTGTAGTACAAAGTATATGAGTGAGTTGCACTGAAAAACTTAGAATATAAGAAACGCACAGTGTAGTACATAGTATATGAGTGAGTTGCACTGAAAAACTTAGAATATAAGAAACGCACAGTGTAGTACATAGTATATGAGTGAGTTGCACTGAAAAATTTAGAATATAAGAAACGCACAGTGTAGTACATAGTATATGAGTGAGTTGCACTGAAAAACTTAGAATTTAGAGAAACGCACAGTGTAGTACATAGTATATGAGTGAGTTGCACTGAAAAAATTAGAATATAAGAAACGCACAGTGTAGTACATAGTATATGAGTGAGTTGCACTGAAAAACTTAGAATATAAGAAACGCACAGTGTAGTACATAGTATATGAGTGAGTTGCACTGAAAAATTTAGAATATAAGAAACGCACAGTGTAGTACATAGTATATGAGTGAGTTGCACTGAAAAACTTAGAATTTAGAGAAACGCACAGTGTAGTACATAGTATATGAGTGAGTTGCACTGAAAAACTTAGAATATAAGAAACGCACAGTGTAGTACATAGTATATGAGTGAGTTGCACTGAAAAACTTAGAATATAAGAAACGCACAGTGTAGTACATAGTATATGAGTGAGTTGCACTGAAAAACTTAGAATTTAAGAAACGCACAGTGTAGTACATAGTATATGAGTGAGTTGCACTGAAAAACTTAGAATTTACTGAAAAACCCGCATTACACGAAATGCACAGTGTAGTACATAGTATATGAGTGAGTTGCACTGAAAAACTTAGAATATAAGAAACGCACAGTGTAGTACATAGTATATGAGTGAGTTGCACTGAAAAACTTAGAATATAAGAAACGCACAGTGTAGTACATAGTATATGAGTGAGTTGCACTGAAAAACTTAGAATATAAGAAACGCACAGTGTAGTACATAGTATATGAGTGAGTTGCACTGAAAAACTTAGAATATAAGAAACGCACAGTGTAGTACATAGTATATGAGTGAGTTGCACTGAAAAACTTAGAATATAAGAAACGCACAGTGTAGTACATAGTATATGAGTGAGTTGCACTGAAAAACTTAGAATATAAGAAACGCACAGTGTAGTACATAGTATATGAGTGAGTTGCGATGAAAAACTTAGAATATAAGAAACGCACAGTGTAGTACATAGTATATGAGTGAGTTGCACTGAAAAACTTAGAATATAAGAAACGCACAGTGTAGTACATAGTATATGAGTGAGTTGCACTGAAAAACTTAGAATTTAAGAAACGCACAGTGTAGTACATAGTATATGAGTGAGTTGCACTGAAAAACTTAGAATATAAGAAACGCACAGTGTAGTACATAGTATATGAGTGAGTTGCACTGAAAAACTTAGAATATAAGAAACGCACAGTGTAGTACATAGTATATGAGTGAGTTGCACTGAAAAACTTAGAATATAAGAAACGCACAGTGTAGTACATAGTATATGAGTGAGTTGCACTGAAAAACTTAGAATATAAGAAACGCACAGTGTAGTACATAGTATATGAGTGAGTTGCACTGAAAACTTAGAATATAAGAAACGCACAGTGTAGTACATAGTATATGAGTGAGTTGCACTGAAAAACTTAGAATATAAGAAACGCACAGTGTAGTACATAGTATATGAGTGAGTTGCACTGAAAAACTTAGAATATAAGAAACGCACAGTGTAGTACATAGTATATGAGTGAGTTGCACTGAAAAACTTAGAATTTAAGAAACGCACAGTGTAGTACATAGTATATGAGTGAGTTGCACTGAAAAACTTAGAATATAAGAAACGCACAGTGTAGTACATAGTATATGAGTGAGTTGCACTGAAAAACTTAGAATATAAGAAACGCACAGTGTAGTACATAGTATATGAGTGAGTTGCACTGAAAAACTTAGAATATAAGAAACGCACAGTGTAGTACATAGTATATGAGTGAGTTGCACTGAAAAACTTAGAATATAAGAAACACACAGTGTAGTACATAGTATATGAGTGAGTTGCACTGAAAAACTTAGAATTTACTGAAAAACCCGCATTACACGAAATGCACAGTGTAGTACATAGTATATGAGTGAGTTGCACTGAAAAACTTAGAATATAAGAAACGCACAGTGTAGTACATAGTATATGAGTGAGTTGCACTGAAAAACTTAGAATATAAGAAACGCACAGTGTAGTACATAGTATATGAGTGAGTTGCACTGAAAAACTTAGAATATAAGAAACGCACAGTGTAGTACATAGTATATGAGTGAGTTGCACTGAAAAACTTAGAATATAAGAAACGCACAGTGTAGTACATAGTATATGAGTGAGTTGCACTGAAAAACTTAGAATATAAGAAACGCACAGTGTAGTACATAGTATATGAGTGAGTTGCACTGAAAAACTTAGAATATAAGAAACGCACAGTGTAGTACATAGTATATGAGTGAGTTGCACTGAAAAATTTAGAATATAAGAAACGCACAGTGTAGTACATAGTATATGAGTGAGTTGCACTGAAAAACTTAGAATTTAGAGAAACGCACAGTGTAGTACATAGTATATGAGTGAGTTGCACTGAAAAACTTAGAATATAATAAACGCACAGTGTAGTACATAGTATATGAGTGAGTTGCACTGAAAAACTTAGAATATAAGAAACGCACAGTGTAGTACATAGTATATGAGTGAGTTGCACTGAAAAATTTAGAATATAAGAAACGCACAGTGTAGTACATAGTATATGAGTGAGTTGCACTGAAAAACTTAGAATTTAGAGAAACGCACAGTGTAGTACATAGTATATGAGTGAGTTGCACTGAAAAACTTAGAATATAAGAAACGCACAGTGTAGTACATAGTATATGAGTGAGTTGCACTGAAAAACTTAGAATATAAGAAACGCACAGTGTAGTACATAGTATATGAGTGAGTTGCACTGAAAAACTTAGAATTTAAGAAACGCACAGTGTAGTACATAGTATATGAGTGAGTTGCACTGAAAAACTTAGAATTTACTGAAAAACCCTCATTACACGAAATGCACAGTGTAGTACATAGTATATGAGTGAGTTGCACTGAAAAACTTAGAATATAAGAAACGCACAGTGTAGTACATAGTATATGAGTGAGTTGCACTGAAAAACTTAGAATATAAGAAACGCACAGTGTAGTACATAGTATATGAGTGAGTTGCACTGAAAAACTTAGAATATAAGAATCGCACAGTGTAGTACATAGTATATGAGTGAGTTGCACTGAAAAACTTAGAATATAAGAAACGCACAGTGTAGTACATAGTATAAGAGTGAGTTGCACTGAAAAACTTAGAATATAAGAAACGCACAGTGTAGTACATAGTATATGAGTGAGTTGCACTGAAAAACTTAGAATATAAGAAACGCACAGTGTAGTACATAGTATATGAGTGAGTTGCACTGAAAAACTTAGAATATAATAAACGCACAGTGTAGTACATAGTATATGAGTGAGTTGCACTGAAAAACTTAGAATATAAGAAACGCACAGTGTAGTACATTGTATATGAGTGAGTTGCACTGAAAAACTTAGAATATAAGAAACGCACATTGTAGTACATAGTATATGAGTGAGTTGCACGGAAAAACCTAGAATTTAAGAAACGCACAGTGTAGTACATAGTATATGAGTGAGTTGCACTGAAAAACTTAGAATTTAAGAAACGCACAGTGTAGTACATAGTATATGAGTGAGTTGCACTGAAAAACTTAGAATATAAGAAACGCACAGTGTAGTGCATAGTATATGAGTGAGTTGCACTGAAAAACTTAGAATATAAGAAAGGCACAGTGTAGTACATAGTATATGAGTGAGTTGCACTGAAAAACTTAGAATATAAGAAACGCACAGTGTAGTACATAGTATATGAGTGAGTTGCACTGAAAAACTTAGAATATAAGAAACGCACAGTGTAGTACATAGTATATGAGTGAGTTGCACTGAAAAACTTAGAATATAAGAAACGCACAGTGTAGTACATAGTATATGAGTGAGTTGCACTGAAAAACTTAGAATATAAGAAACGCACAGTGTAGTACATAGTATATGAGTGAGTTGCACTGAAAAACTTAGAATTTAAGAAACGCACAGTGTAGTACATAGTATATGAGTGAGTTGCACTGAAAAACTTAGAATATAAGAAACGCACAGTGTAGTACAAAGTATATGAGTGAGTTGCACTGAAAAACTTAGAATATAAGAAACGCACAGTGTAGTACATAGTATATGAGTGAGTTGCACTGAAAAACTTAGAATGTAAGAAACGCACAGTGTAGTACATAGTATATGAGTGAGTTGCACTGAAAAACTTAGAATTTAAGAAACGCACAGTGTAGTACATAGTATATGAGTGAGTTGCACTGAAAAACTTAGAATTTACTGAAAAACCCGCATTACACGAAATGCACAGTGTAGTACATAGTATATGAGTGAGTTGCACTGAAAAACTTAGAATATAAGAAACGCACAGTGTAGTACATAGTATATGAGTGAGTTGCACTGAAAAACTTAGAATATAAGAAACGCACAGTTTAGTACATAGTATATGAGTGAGTTGCACTGAAAAACTTAGAATATAAGAAACGCACAGTGTAGTACATAGTATATGAGTGAGTTGCACTGAAAAACTTAGAATATAAGAAACGCACAGTGTAGTACATAGTATATGAGTGAGTTGCACTGAAAAACTTAGAATATAAGAAACGCACAGTGTAGTACATAGTATATGAGTGAGTTGCACTGAAAAACTTAGAATATAAGAAACGCACAGTGTAGTACATAGTATATGAGTGAGTTGCACTGAAAAACTTAGAATATAAGAAACGCACAGTGTAGTACATAGTATATGACTGAGTTGCACTGAAAAACTTAGAATATAAGAAACGCACAGTGTAGTACATAGTATATGAGTGAGTTGCACTGAAAAATTTAGAATATAAGAAACGCACAGTGTAGTACATAGTATATGAGTGAGTTGCACTGAAAAACTTAGAATTTAGAGAAACGCACAGTGTAGTACATAGTATATGAGTGAGTTGCACTGAAAAACTTAGAATATAATAAACGCACAGTGTAGTACATAGTATATGAGTGAGTTGCACTGAAAAACTTAGAATATAAGAAACGCACAGTGTAGTACATAGTATATGAGTGAGTTGCACTGAAAAATTTAGAATATAAGAAACGCACAGTGTAGTACATAGTATATGAGTGAGTTGCACTGAAAAACTTAGAATATAAGAAACGCACAGTGTAGTACATAGTATATGAGTGAGTTGCACTGAAAAACTTAGAATATAAGAAACGCACAGTGTAGTACATAGTATATGAGTGAGTTGCACTGAAAAACTTAGAATTTAAGAAACGCACAGTGTAGTACATAGTATATGAGTGAGTTGCACTGAAAAACTTAGAATTTACTGAAAAACCCGCATTACACGAAATGCACAGTGTAGTACATAGTATATGAGTGAGTTGCACTGAAAAACTTAGAATATAAGAAACGCACAGTGTAGTACATAGTATATGAGTGAGTTGCACTGAAAAACTTAGAATATAAGAAACGCACAGTGTAGTACATAGTATATGAGTGAGTTGCACTGAAAAACTTAGAATATAAGAAACGCACAGTGTAGTACATAGTATATGAGTGAGTTGCACTGAAAAACTTAGAATATAAGAAACGCACAGTGTAGTACATAGTATATGAGTGAGTTGCACTGAAAAACTTAGAATATAAGAAACGCACAGTGTAGTACATAGTATATGAGTGAGTTGCACTGAAAAACTTAGAATATAAGAAACGCACAGTGTAGTACATAGTATATGAGTGAGTTGCACTGAAAAACTTAGAATATAAGAAACGCACAGTGTAGTACATAGTATATGAGTGAGTTGCACTGAAAAACTTAGAATATAAGAAACGCACAGTGTAGTACATAGTATATGAGTGAGTTGCACTGAAAAACTTAGAATATAAGAAACGCACAGTGTAGTACATAGTATATGAGTGAGTTGCACTGAAAAACTTAGAATATAAGAAACGCACAGTGTAGTACATAGTATATGAGTGAGTTGCACTGAAAAATTTAGAATATAAGAAACGCACAGTGTAGTACATAGTATATGAGTGAGTTGCACTGAAAAACTTAGAATTTAGAGAAACGCACAGTGTAGTACATAGTATATGAGTGAGTTGCACTGAAAAACTTAGAATATAATAAACGCACAGTGTAGTACATAGTATATGAGTGAGTTGCACTGAAAAACTTAGAATATAAGAAACGCACAGTGTAGTACATAGTATATGAGTGAGTTGCACTGAAAAATTTAGAATATAAGAAACGCACAGTGTAGTACATAGTATATGAGTGAGTTGCACTGAAAAACTTAGAATTTAGAGAAACGCACAGTGTAGTACATAGTATATGAGTGAGTTGCACTGAAAAATTTAGAATATAAGAAACGCACAGTGTAGTACATAGTATATGAGTGAGTTGCACTGAAAAACTTAGAATATAAGAAACGCACAGTGTAGTACATAGTATATGAGTGAGTTGCACTGAAAAACTTAGAATTTAAGAAACGCACAGTGTAGTACATAGTATATGAGTGAGTTGCACTGAAAAACTTAGAATTTACTGAAAAACCCTCATTACACGAAATGCACAGTGTAGTACATAGTATATGAGTGAGTTGCACTGAAAAACTTAGAATATAAGAAACGCACAGTGTAGTACATAGTATATGAGTGAGTTGCACTGAAAAACTTAGAATATAAGAAACGCACAGTGTAGTACATAGTATATGAGTGAGTTGCACTGAAAAACTTAGAATATAAGAATCGCACAGTGTAGTACATAGTATATGAGTGAGTTGCACTGAAAAACTTAGAATATAAGAAACGCACAGTGTAGTACATAGTATAAGAGTGAGTTGCACTGAAAAACTTAGAATATAAGAAACGCACAGTGTAGTACATAGTATATGAGTGAGTTGCACTGAAAAACTTAGAATATAAGAAACGCACAGTGTAGTACATAGTATATGAGTGAGTTGCACTGAAAAACTTAGAATATAAGAAACGCACAGTGTAGTACATAGTATATGAGTGAGTTGCACTGAAAAACTTAGAATATAAGAAACGCACATTGTAGTACATAGTATATGAGTGAGTTGCACGGAAAAACCTAGAATTTAAGAAACGCACAGTGTAGTACATAGTATATGAGTGAGTTGCACTGAAAAACTTAGAATTTAAGAAACGCACAGTGTAGTACATAGTATATGAGTGAGTTGCACTGAAAAACTTAGAATATAAGAAACGCACAGTGTAGTGCATAGTATATGAGTGAGTTGCACTGAAAAACTTAGAATATAAGAAAGGCACAGTGTAGTACATAGTATATGAGTGAGTTGCACTGAAAAACTTAGAATATAAGAAACGCACAGTGTAGTACATAGTATATGAGTGAGTTGCACTGAAAAACTTAGAATATAAGAAACGCACAGTGTAGTACATAGTATATGAGTGAGTTGCACTGAAAAACTTAGAATATAAGAAACGCACAGTGTAGTACATAGTATATGAGTGAGTTGCACTGAAAAACTTAGAATATAAGAAACGCACAGTGTAGTACATAGTATATGAGTGAGTTGCACTGAAAAACTTAGAATTTAAGAAACGCACAGTGTAGTACATAGTATATGAGTGAGTTGCACTGAAAAACTTAGAATATAAGAAACGCACAGTGTAGTACAAAGTATATGAGTGAGTTGCACTGAAAAACTTAGAATATAAGAAACGCACAGTGTAGTACATAGTATATGAGTGAGTTGCACTGAAAAACTTAGAATGTAAGAAACGCACAGTGTAGTACATAGTATATGAGTGAGTTGCACTGAAAAACTTAGAATTTAAGAAACGCACAGTGTAGTACATAGTATATGAGTGAGTTGCACTGAAAAACTTAGAATTTACTGAAAAACCCGCATTACACGAAATGCACAGTGTAGTACATAGTATATGAGTGAGTTGCACTGAAAAACTTAGAATATAAGAAACGCACAGTGTAGTACATAGTATATGAGTGAGTTGCACTGAAAAACTTAGAATATAAGAAACGCACAGTTTAGTACATAGTATATGAGTGAGTTGCACTGAAAAACTTAGAATATAAGAAACGCACAGTGTAGTACATAGTATATGAGTGAGTTGCACTGAAAAACTTAGAATATAAGAAACGCACAGTGTAGTACATAGTATATGAGTGAGTTGCACTGAAAAACTTAGAATATAAGAAACGCACAGTGTAGTACATAGTATATGAGTGAGTTGCACTGAAAAACTTAGAATATAAGAAACGCACAGTGTAGTACATAGTATATGAGTGAGTTGCACTGAAAAACTTAGAATATAAGAAACGCACAGTGTAGTACATAGTATATGACTGAGTTGCACTGAAAAACTTAGAATATAAGAAACGCACAGTGTAGTACATAGTATATGAGTGAGTTGCACTGAAAAATTTAGAATATAAGAAACGCACAGTGTAGTACATAGTATATGAGTGAGTTGCACTGAAAAACTTAGAATTTAGAGAAACGCACAGTGTAGTACATAGTATATGAGTGAGTTGCACTGAAAAACTTAGAATATAATAAACGCACAGTGTAGTACATAGTATATGAGTGAGTTGCACTGAAAAACTTAGAATATAAGAAACGCACAGTGTAGTACATAGTATATGAGTGAGTTGCACTGAAAAATTTAGAATATAAGAAACGCACAGTGTAGTACATAGTATATGAGTGAGTTGCACTGAAAAACTTAGAATATAAGAAACGCACAGTGTAGTACATAGTATATGAGTGAGTTGCACTGAAAAACTTAGAATATAAGAAACGCACAGTGTAGTACATAGTATATGAGTGAGTTGCACTGAAAAACTTAGAATTTAAGAAACGCACAGTGTAGTACATAGTATATGAGTGAGTTGCACTGAAAAACTTAGAATTTACTGAAAAACCCGCATTACACGAAATGCACAGTGTAGTACATAGTATATGAGTGAGTTGCACTGAAAAACTTAGAATATAAGAAACGCACAGTGTAGTACATAGTATATGAGTGAGTTGCACTGAAAAACTTAGAATATAAGAAACGCACAGTGTAGTACATAGTATATGAGTGAGTTGCACTGAAAAACTTAGAATATAAGAAACGCACAGTGTAGTACATAGTATATGAGTGAGTTGCACTGAAAAACTTAGAATATAAGAATCGCACAGTGTAGTACATAGTATATGAGTGAGTTGCACTGAAAAACTTAGAATATAAGAAACGCACAGTGTAGTACATAGTATAAGAGTGAGTTGCACTGAAAAACTTAGAATATAAGAAACGCACAGTGTAGTACATAGTATATGAGTGAGTTGCACTGAAAAACTTAGAATATAAGAAACGCACAGTGTAGTACATAGTATATGAGTGAGTTGCACTGAAAAACTTAGAATATAATAAACGCACAGTGTAGTACATAGTATATGAGTGAGTTGCACTGAAAAACTTAGAATATAAGAAACGCACAGTGTAGTACATAGTATATGAGTGAGTTGCGATGAAAAACTTAGAATATAAGAAACGCACAGTGTAGTACATAGTATATGAGTGAGTTGCACTGAAAAACTTAGAATATAAGAAACGCACAGTGTAGTACATAGTATATGAGTGAGTTGCGATGAAAAACTTAGAATATAAGAAACGCACAGTGTAGTACATAGTATATGAGTGAGTTGCACTGAAAAACTTAGAATATAAGAAACGCACAGTGTAGTACATAGTATATGAGTGAGTTGCACTGAAAAACTTAGAATTTAAGAAACGCACAGTGTAGTACATAGTATATGAGTGAGTTGCACTGAAAAACTTAGAATATAAGAAACGCACAGTGTAGTACATAGTATATGAGTGAGTTGCACTGAAAAACTTAGAATATAAGAAACGCACAGTGTAGTACATAGTATATGAGTGAGTTGCACTGAAAAACTTAGAATTTAAGAAACGCACAGTGTAGTACATAGTATATGAGTGAGTTGCACTGAAAAACTTAGAATATAAGAAACGCACAGTGTAGTACAAAGTATATGAGTGAGTTGCACTGAAAAACTTAGAATATAAGAAACGCACAGTGTAGTACATAGTATATTAGTGAGTTGCACTGAAAAACTTAGAATATAAGAAACGAACAGTGTAGTACATAGTATATGAGTGAGTTGCACTGAAAAACTTAGAATTTAAGAAACGCACAGTGTAGTACATAGTATATGAGTGAGTTGCACTGAAAAACTTAGAATTTACTGAAAAACCCGCATTACACGAAATGCACAGTGTAGTACATAGTATATGAGTGAGTTGCACTGAAAAACTTAGAATATAAGAAACGCACAGTGTAGTACATAGTATATGAGTGAGTTGCACTGAAAAACTTAGAATATAAGAAACGCACAGTGTAGTACATAGTATATGAGTGAGTTGCACTGAAAAACTTAGAATATAAGAAACGCACAGTGTAGTACATAGTATATGAGTGAGTTGCACTGAAAAACTTAGAATATAAGAAACGCACAGTGTAGTACATAGTATATGAGTGAGTTGCACTGAAAAACTTAGAATATAAGAAACGCACAGTGTAGTACATAGTATATGAGTGAGTTGCACTGAAAAACTTAGAATTTAAGAAACGCACAGTGTAGTACATAGTATATGAGTAAGTTGCACTGAAAAACTTAGAATATAAGAAACGCACAGTGTAGTACAAAGTATATGAGTGAGTTGCACTGAAAAACTTAGAATATAAGAAACGCACAGTGTAGTACATAGTATATGAGTGAGTTGCACTGAAAAACTTAGAATATAAGAAACACACAGTGTAGTACATAGTATATGAGTGAGTTGCACTGAAAAACTTAGAATTTACTGAAAAACCCGCATTACACGAAATGCACAGTGTAGTACATAGTATATGAGTGAGTTGCACTGAAAAACTTAGAATATAAGAAACGCACAGTGTAGTACATAGTATATGAGTGAGTTGCACTGAAAAACTTAGAATATAAGAAACGCACAGTGTAGTACATAGTATATGAGTGAGTTGCACTGAAAAACTTAGAATATAAGAAACGCACAGTGTAGTACATAGTATATGAGTGAGTTGCACTGAAAAACTTAGAATATAAGAAACGCACAGTGTAGTACATAGTATATGAGTGAGTTGCACTGAAAAACTTAGAATATAAGAAACGCACAGTGTAGTACATAGTATATGAGTGAGTTGCACTGAAAAACTTAGAATATAAGAAACGCACAGTGTAGTACATAGTATATGAGTGAGTTGCACTGAAAAATTTAGAATATAAGAAACGCACAGTGTAGTACATAGTATATGAGTGAGTTGCACTGAAAAACTTAGAATTTAGAGAAACGCACAGTGTAGTACATAGTATATGAGTGAGTTGCACTGAAAAACTTAGAATTTAGAGAAACGCACAGTGTAGTACATAGTATATGAGTGAGTTGCACTGAAAAACTTAGAATATAAGAAACGCACAGTGTAGTACATAGTATATGAGTGAGTTGCACTGAAAAATTTAGAATATAAGAAACGCACAGTGTAGTACATAGTATATGAGTGAGTTGCACTGAAAAACTTAGAATTTAGAGAAACGCACAGTGTAGTACATAGTATATGAGTGAGTTGCACTGAAAAACTTAGAATATAAGAAACGCACAGTGTAGTACATAGTATATGAGTGAGTTGCACTGAAAAACTTAGAATTTAAGAAACGCACAGTGTAGTACATAGTATATGAGTGAGTTGCACTGAAAAACTTAGAATTTACTGAAAAACCCGCATTACACGAAATGCACAGTGTAGTACATAGTATATGAGTGAGTTGCACTGAAAAACTTAGAATATAAGAAACGCACAGTGTAGTACATAGTATATGAGTGAGTTGCACTGAAAAACTTAGAATATAAGAAACGCACAGTGTAGTACATAGTATATGAGTGAGTTGCACTGAAAAACTTAGAATATAAGAAACGCACAGTATAGTACATAGTATATGAGTGAGTTGCACTGAAAAACTTAGAATATAAGAAACGCACAGTGTAGTACATAGTATATGAGTGAGTTGCACTGAAAAACTTAGAATATAAGAAACGCACAGTGTAGTACATAGTATATGAGTGAGTTGCACTCAAAAACTTAGAATATAAGAAACGCACAGTGTAGTACATAGTATATGAGTGAGTTGCACTGAAAAACTTAGAATATAAGAAACGCACAGTGTAGTACATAGTATATGAGTGAGTTGCACTGAAAAACTTAGAATATAAGAAACGCACAGTGTAGTACATAGTATATGAGTGAGTTGCACTGAAAAACTTAGAATTTAAGAAACGCACAGTGTAGTACATAGTATATGAGTGAGTTGCACTGAAAAACTTAGAATATAAGAAACGCACAGTGTAGTACAAAGTATATGAGTGAGTTGCACTGAAAAACTTAGAATATAAGAAACGCACAGTGTAGTACATAGTATATGAGTGAGTTGCACTGAAAAACTTAGAATGTAAGAAACGCACAGTGTAGTACATAGTATATGAGTGAGTTGCACTGAAAAACTTAGAATTTAAGAAACGCACAGTGTAGTACATAGTATATGAGTGAGTTGCACTGAAAAACTTAGAATTTACTGAAAAACCCGCATTACACGAAATGCACAGTGTAGTACATAGTATATGAGTGAGTTGCACTGAAAAACTTAGAATATAAGAAACGCACAGTGTAGTACATAGTATATGAGTGAGTTGCACTGAAAAACTTAGAATATAAGAAACGCACAGTTTAGTACATAGTATATGAGTGAGTTGCACTGAAAAACTTAGAATATAAGAAACGCACAGTGTAGTACATAGTATATGAGTGAGTTGCACTGAAAAACTTAGAATATAAGAAACGCACAGTGTAGTACATAGTATATGAGTGAGTTGCACTGAAAAACTTAGAATATAAGAAACGCACAGTGTAGTACATAGTATATGAGTGAGTTGCACTGAAAAACTTAGAATATAAGAAACGCACAGTGTAGTACATAGTATATGAGTGAGTTGCACTGAAAAACTTAGAATATAAGAAACGCACAGTGTAGTACATAGTATATGACTGAGTTGCACTGAAAAACTTAGAATATAAGAAACGCACAGTGTAGTACATAGTATATGAGTGAGTTGCACTGAAAAATTTAGAATATAAGAAACGCACAGTGTAGTACATAGTATATGAGTGAGTTGCACTGAAAAACTTAGAATTTAGAGAAACGCACAGTGTAGTACATAGTATATGAGTGAGTTGCACTGAAAAACTTAGAATATAATAAACGCACAGTGTAGTACATAGTATATGAGTGAGTTGCACTGAAAAACTTAGAATATAAGAAACGCACAGTGTAGTACATAGTATATGAGTGAGTTGCACTGAAAAATTTAGAATATAAGAAACGCACAGTGTAGTACATAGTATATGAGTGAGTTGCACTGAAAAACTTAGAATATAAGAAACGCACAGTGTAGTACATAGTATATGAGTGAGTTGCACTGAAAAACTTAGAATATAAGAAACGCACAGTGTAGTACATAGTATATGAGTGAGTTGCACTGAAAAACTTAGAATTTAAGAAACGCACAGTGTAGTACATAGTATATGAGTGAGTTGCACTGAAAAACTTAGAATTTACTGAAAAACCCGCATTACACGAAATGCACAGTGTAGTACATAGTATATGAGTGAGTTGCACTGAAAAACTTAGAATATAAGAAACGCACAGTGTAGTACATAGTATATGAGTGAGTTGCACTGAAAAACTTAGAATATAAGAAACGCACAGTGTAGTACATAGTATATGAGTGAGTTGCACTGAAAAACTTAGAATATAAGAAACGCACAGTGTAGTACATAGTATATGAGTGAGTTGCACTGAAAAACTTAGAATATAAGAAACGCACAGTGTAGTACATAGTATATGAGTGAGTTGCACTGAAAAACTTAGAATATAAGAAACGCACAGTGTAGTACATAGTATATGAGTGAGTTGCACTGAAAAACTTAGAATATAAGAAACGCACAGTGTAGTACATAGTATATGAGTGAGTTGCACTGAAAAACTTAGAATATAAGAAACGCACAGTGTAGTACATAGTATATGAGTGAGTTGCACTGAAAAACTTAGAATATAAGAAACGCACAGTGTAGTACATAGTATATGAGTGAGTTGCACTGAAAAACTTAGAATATAAGAAACGCACAGTGTAGTACATAGTATATGAGTGAGTTGCACTGAAAAACTTAGAATATAAGAAACGCACAGTGTAGTACATATTATATGAGTGAGTTGCACTGAAAAATTTAGAATATAAGAAACGCACAGTGTAGTACATAGTATATGAGTGAGTTGCACTGAAAAACTTAGAATTTAGAGAAACGCACAGTGTAGTACATAGTATATGAGTGAGTTGCACTGAAAAACTTAGAATATAATAAACGCACAGTGTAGTACATAGTATATGAGTGAGTTGCACTGAAAAACTTAGAATATAAGAAACGCACAGTGTAGTACATAGTATATGAGTGAGTTGCACTGAAAAATTTAGAATATAAGAAACGCACAGTGTAGTACATAGTATATGAGTGAGTTGCACTGAAAAACTTAGAATTTAGAGAAACGCACAGTGTAGTACATAGTATATGAGTGAGTTGCACTGAAAAATTTAGAATATAAGAAACGCACAGTGTAGTACATAGTATATGAGTGAGTTGCACTGAAAAACTTAGAATATAAGAAACGCACAGTGTAGTACATAGTATATGAGTGAGTTGCACTGAAAAACTTAGAATTTAAGAAACGCACAGTGTAGTACATAGTATATGAGTGAGTTGCACTGAAAAACTTAGAATTTACTGAAAAACCCTCATTACACGAAATGCACAGTGTAGTACATAGTATATGAGTGAGTTGCACTGAAAAACTTAGAATATAAGAAACGCACAGTGTAGTACATAGTATATGAGTGAGTTGCACTGAAAAACTTAGAATATAAGAAACGCACAGTGTAGTACATAGTATATGAGTGAGTTGCACTGAAAAACTTAGAATATAAGAATCGCACAGTGTAGTACATAGTATATGAGTGAGTTGCACTGAAAAACTTAGAATATAAGAAACGCACAGTGTAGTACATAGTATAAGAGTGAGTTGCACTGAAAAACTTAGAATATAAGAAACGCACAGTGTAGTACATAGTATATGAGTGAGTTGCACTGAAAAACTTAGAATATAAGAAACGCACAGTGTAGTACATAGTATATGAGTGAGTTGCACTGAAAAACTTAGAATATAATAAACGCACAGTGTAGTACATAGTATATGAGTGAGTTGCACTGAAAAACTTAGAATATAAGAAACGCACAGTGTAGTACATAGTATATGAGTGAGTTGCACTGAAAAACTTAGAATATAAGAAACGCACATTGTAGTACATAGTATATGAGTGAGTTGCACGGAAAAACCTAGAATTTAAGAAACGCACAGTGTAGTACATAGTATATGAGTGAGTTGCACTGAAAAACTTAGAATTTAAGAAACGCACAGTGTAGTACATAGTATATGAGTGAGTTGCACTGAAAAACTTAGAATATAAGAAACGCACAGTGTAGTGCATAGTATATGAGTGAGTTGCACTGAAAAACTTAGAATATAAGAAAGGCACAGTGTAGTACATAGTATATGAGTGAGTTGCACTGAAAAACTTAGAATATAAGAAACGCACAGTGTAGTACATAGTATATGAGTGAGTTGCACTGAAAAACTTAGAATATAAGAAACGCACAGTGTAGTACATAGTATATGAGTGAGTTGCACTGAAAAACTTAGAATATAAGAAACGCACAGTGTAGTACATAGTATATGAGTGAGTTGCACTGAAAAACTTAGAATATAAGAAACGCACAGTGTAGTACATAGTATATGAGTGAGTTGCACTGAAAAACTTAGAATTTAAGAAACGCACAGTGTAGTACATAGTATATGAGTGAGTTGCACTGAAAAACTTAGAATATAAGAAACGCACAGTGTAGTACAAAGTATATGAGTGAGTTGCACTGAAAAACTTAGAATATAAGAAACGCACAGTGTAGTACATAGTATATGAGTGAGTTGCACTGAAAAACTTAGAATGTAAGAAACGCACAGTGTAGTACATAGTATATGAGTGAGTTGCACTGAAAAACTTAGAATTTAAGAAACGCACAGTGTAGTACATAGTATATGAGTGAGTTGCACTGAAAAACTTAGAATTTACTGAAAAACCCGCATTACACGAAATGCACAGTGTAGTACATAGTATATGAGTGAGTTGCACTGAAAAACTTAGAATATAAGAAACGCACAGTGTAGTACATAGTATATGAGTGAGTTGCACTGAAAAACTTAGAATATAAGAAACGCACAGTTTAGTACATAGTATATGAGTGAGTTGCACTGAAAAACTTAGAATATAAGAAACGCACAGTGTAGTACATAGTATATGAGTGAGTTGCACTGAAAAACTTAGAATATAAGAAACGCACAGTGTAGTACATAGTATATGAGTGAGTTGCACTGAAAAACTTAGAATATAAGAAACGCACAGTGTAGTACATAGTATATGAGTGAGTTGCACTGAAAAACTTAGAATATAAGAAACGCACAGTGTAGTACATAGTATATGAGTGAGTTGCACTGAAAAACTTAGAATATAAGAAACGCACAGTGTAGTACATAGTATATGACTGAGTTGCACTGAAAAACTTAGAATATAAGAAACGCACAGTGTAGTACATAGTATATGAGTGAGTTGCACTGAAAAATTTAGAATATAAGAAACGCACAGTGTAGTACATAGTATATGAGTGAGTTGCACTGAAAAACTTAGAATTTAGAGAAACGCACAGTGTAGTACATAGTATATGAGTGAGTTGCACTGAAAAACTTAGAATATAATAAACGCACAGTGTAGTACATAGTATATGAGTGAGTTGCACTGAAAAACTTAGAATATAAGAAACGCACAGTGTAGTACATAGTATATGAGTGAGTTGCACTGAAAAATTTAGAATATAAGAAACGCACAGTGTAGTACATAGTATATGAGTGAGTTGCACTGAAAAACTTAGAATATAAGAAACGCACAGTGTAGTACATAGTATATGAGTGAGTTGCACTGAAAAACTTAGAATATAAGAAACGCACAGTGTAGTACATAGTATATGAGTGAGTTGCACTGAAAAACTTAGAATTTAAGAAACGCACAGTGTAGTACATAGTATATGAGTGAGTTGCACTGAAAAACTTAGAATTTACTGAAAAACCCGCATTACACGAAATGCACAGTGTAGTACATAGTATATGAGTGAGTTGCACTGAAAAACTTAGAATATAAGAAACGCACAGTGTAGTACATAGTATATGAGTGAGTTGCACTGAAAAACTTAGAATATAAGAAACGCACAGTGTAGTACATAGTATATGAGTGAGTTGCACTGAAAAATTTAGAATATAAGAAACGCACAGTGTAGTACATAGTATATGAGTGAGTTGCACTGAAAAACTTAGAATATAAGAAACGCACAGTGTAGTACATAGTATATGAGTGAGTTGCACTGAAAAACTTAGAATATAAGAAACGCACAGTGTAGTACATAATATATGAGTGAGTTGCACTGAAAAACTTAGAATTTAAGAAACGCACAGTGTAGTACATAGTATATGAGTGAGTTGCACTGAAAAACTTAGAATTTACTGAAAAACCCGCATTACACGAAATGCACAGTGTAGTACATAGTATATGAGTGAGTTGCACTGAAAAACTTAGAATATAAGAAACGCACAGTGTAGTACATAGTATATGAGTGAGTTGCACTGAAAAACTTAGAATATAAGAAACGCACAGTGTAGTACATAGTATATGAGTGAGTTGCACTGAAAAACTTAGAATATAAGAATCGCACAGTGTAGTACATAGTATATGAGTGAGTTGCACTGAAAAACTTAGAATATAAGAAACGCACAGTGTAGTACATAGTATAAGAGTGAGTTGCACTGAAAAACTTAGAATATAAGAAACGCACAGTGTAGTACATAGTATATGAGTGAGTTGCACTGAAAAACTTAGAATATAAGAAACGCACAGTGTAGTACATAGTATATGAGTGAGTTGCACTGAAAAACTTAGAATATAATAAACGCACAGTGTAGTACATAGTATATGAGTGAGTTGCACTGAAAAACTTAGAATATAAGAAACGCACAGTGTAGTACATAGTATATGAGTGAGTTGCGATGAAAAACTTAGAATTTACTGAAAAACCCGCATTACACGAAATGCACAGTGTAGTACATAGTATATGAGTGAGTTGCACTGAAAAACTTAGAATATAAGAAACGCACAGTGTAGTACATAGTATATGAGTGAGTTGCACTGAAAAACTTAGAATATAAGAAACGCACAGTGTAGTACATAGTATATGAGTGAGTTGCACTGAAAAACTTAGAATATAAGAAACGCACAGTGTAGTACATAGTATATGAGTGAGTTGCACTGAAAAACTTAGAATATAAGAAACGCACAGTGTAGTACATAGTATATGAGTGAGTTGCACTGAAAAACTTAGAATATAAGAAACGCACAGTGTAGTACATAGTATATGAGTGAGTTGCACTGAAAAACTTAGAATATAAGAAACGCACAGTGTAGTACATAGTATATGAGTGAGTTGCACTGAAAAATTTAGAATATAAGAAACGCACAGTGTAGTACATAGTATATGAGTGAGTTGCACTGAAAAACTTAGAATTTAGAGAAACGCACAGTGTAGTACATAGTATATGAGTGAGTTGCACTGAAAAACTTAGAATTTAGAGAAACGCACAGTGTAGTACATAGTATATGAGTGAGTTGCACTGAAAAACTTAGAATATAAGAAACGCACAGTGTAGTACATAGTATATGAGTGAGTTGCACTGAAAAATTTAGAATATAAGAAACGCACAGTGTAGTACATAGTATATGAGTGAGTTGCACTGAAAAACTTAGAATTTAGAGAAACGCACAGTGTAGTACATAGTATATGAGTGAGTTGCACTGAAAAACTTAGAATATAAGAAACGCACAGTGTAGTACATAGTATATGAGTGAGTTGCACTGAAAAACTTAGAATTTAAGAAACGCACAGTGTAGTACATAGTATATGAGTGAGTTGCACTGAAAAACTTAGAATTTACTGAAAAACCCGCATTACACGAAATGCACAGTGTAGTACATAGTATATGAGTGAGTTGCACTGAAAAACTTAGAATATAAGAAACGCACAGTGTAGTACATAGTATATGAGTGAGTTGCACTGAAAAACTTAGAATATAAGAAACGCACAGTGTAGTACATAGTATATGAGTGAGTTGCACTGAAAAACTTAGAATATAAGAAACGCACAGTGTAGTACATAGTATATGAGTGAGTTGCACTGAAAAACTTAGAATATAAGAAACGCACAGTGTAGTACATAGTATATGAGTGAGTTGCGATGAAAAACTTAGAATATAAGAAACGCACAGTGTAGTACATAGTATATGAGTGAGTTGCACTGAAAAACTTAGAATATAAGAAACGCACAGTGTAGTACATAGTATATGAGTGAGTTGCACTGAAAAACTTAGAATATAAGAAACGCACAGTGTAGTACATAGTATATGAGTGAGTTGCACTGAAAAACTTAGAATATAAGAAACGCACATTGTAGTACATAGTATATGAGTGAGTTGCACGGAAAAACCTAGAATTTAAAAAACGCACAGTGTAGTACATAGTATATGAGTGAGTTGCACTGAAAAACCTAGAATTTAAGAAACGCACAGTGTAGTACATAGTATATGAGTGAGTTGCACTGAAAAACTTAGAATATAAGAAACGCACAGTGTAGTACATAGTATATGAGTGAGTTGCGATGAAAAACTTAGAATATAAGAAACGCACAGTGTAGTACATAGTATATGAGTGAGTTGCACTGAAAAACTTAGAATATAAGAAACGCACAGTGTAGTACATAGTATATGAGTGAGTTGCACTGAAAAACTTAGAATTTAAGAAACGCACAGTGTAGTACATAGTATATGAGTGAGTTGCACTGAAAAACTTAGAATATAAGAAACGCACAGTGTAGTACATAGTATATGAGTGAGTTGCACTGAAAAACTTAGAATATAAGAAACGCACAGTGTAGTACATAGTATATGAGTGAGTTGCACTGAAAAACTTAGAATATAAGAAACGCACAGTGTAGTACATAGTATATGAGTGAGTTGCACTGAAAAACTTAGAATATAAGAAACGCACAGTGTAGTACATAGTATATGAGTGAGTTGCACTGAAAAACTTAGAATATAAAAAACGCACAGTGTAGTACATAGTATATGAGTGAGTTGCACTGAAAAACTTAGAATATAAGAAACGCACAGTGTAGTACATAGTATATGAGTGAGTTGCACTGAAAAACTTAGAATATAAGAAACGCACAGTGTAGTACATAGTATATGAGTGAGTTGCACTGAAAAACTTAGAATTTAAGAAACGCACAGTGTAGTACATAGTATATGAGTGAGTTGCACTGAAAAACTTAGAATATAAGAAACGCACAGTGTAGTACAAAGTATATGAGTGAGTTGCACTGAAAAACTTAGAATATAAGAAACGCACAGTGTAGTACATAGTATATGAGTGAGTTGCACTGAAAAACTTAGAATATAAGAAACACACAGTGTAGTACATAGTATATGAGTGAGTTGCACTGAAAAACTTAGAATTTACTGAAAAACCCGCATTACACGAAATGCACAGTGTAGTACATAGTATATGAGTGAGTTGCACTGAAAAACTTAGAATATAAGAAACGCACAGTGTAGTACATAGTATATGAGTGAGTTGCAATGAAAAACTTAGAATATAAGAAACGCACAGTGTAGTACATAGTATATGAGTGAGTTGCACTGAAAAACTTAGAATATAAGAAACGCACAGTGTAGTACATAGTATATGAGTGAGTTGCACTGAAAAACTTAGAATATAAGAAACGCACAGTGTAGTACATAGTATATGAGTGAGTTGCACTGAAAAACTTAGAATATAAGAAACGCACAGTGTAGTACATAGTATATGAGTGAGTTGCACTGAAAAACTTAGAATATAAGAAACGCACAGTGTAGTACATAGTATATGAGTGAGTTGCACTGAAAAACTTAGAATATAAGAAACGCACAGTGTAGTACATAGTATATGAGTGAGTTGCACTGAAAAACTTAGAATTTAGAGAAACGCACAGTGTAGTACATAGTATATGAGTGAGTTGCACTGAAAAACTTAGAATATAAGAAACGCACAGTGTAGTACATAGTATATGAGTGAGTTGCACTGAAAAACTTAGAATATAAGAAACGCACAGTGTAGTACATAGTATATGAGTGAGTTGCACTGAAAAATTTAGAATATAAGAAACGCACAGTGTAGTACATAGTATATGAGTGAGTTGCACTGAAAAACTTAGAATTTAGAGAAACGCACAGTGTAGTACATAGTATATGAGTGAGTTGCACTGAAAAACTTAGAATATAAGAAACGCACAGTGTAGTACATAGTATATGAGTGAGTTGCACTGAAAAACTTAGAATTTAAGAAACGCACAGTGTAGTACATAGTATATGAGTGAGTTGCACTGAAAAACTTAGAATTTACTGAAAAACCCGCATTACACGAAATGCACAGTGTAGTACATAGTATATGAGTGAGTTGCACTGAAAAACTTAGAATATAAGAAACGCACAGTGTAGTACATAGTATATGAGTGAGTTGCACTGAAAAACTTAGAATATAAGAAACGCACAGTGTAGTACATAGTATATGAGTGAGTTGCACTGAAAAACTTAGAATATAAGAAACCCACAGTGTAGTACATAGTATATGAGTGAGTTGCACTGAAAAACTTAGAATATAAGAAACGCACAGTGTAGTACATAGTATATGAGTGAGTTGCGATGAAAAACTTAGAATATAAGAAACGCACAGTGTAGTACATAGTATATGAGTGAGTTGCGATGAAAAACTTAGAATATAAGAAACGCACAGTGTAGTACATAGTATATGAGTGAGTTGCACTGAAAAACTTAGAATATAAGAAACGCACAGTGTAGTACATAGTATATGAGTGAGTTGCACTGAAAAACTTAGAATTTAAGAAACGCACAGTGTAGTACATAGTATATGAGTGAGTTGCACTGAAAAACTTAGAATATAAGAAACGCACAGTGTAGTACATAGTATATGAGTGAGTTGCAATGAAAAACTTAGAATATAAGAAACGCACAGTGTAGTACATAGTATATGAGTGAGTTGCACTGAAAAACTTAGAATATAAGAAACGCACAGTGTAGTACATAGTATATGAGTGAGTTGCACTGAAAAACTTAGAATATAAGAAACGCACAGTGTAGTACATAGTATATGAGTGAGTTGCACTGAAAAACTTAGAATATAAGAAACGCACAGTGTAGTACATAGTATATGAGTGAGTTGCACTGAAAAACTTAGAATATAAGAAACGCACAGTGTAGTACATAGTATATGAGTGAGTTGCACTGAAAAATTTAGAATATAAGAAACGCACAGTGTAGTACATAGTATATGAGTGAGTTGCACTGAAAAACTTAGAATTTAGAGAAACGCACAGTGTAGTACATAGTATATGAGTGAGTTGCACTGAAAAACTTAGAATATAAGAAACGCACAGTGTAGTACATAGTATATGAGTGAGTTGCACTGAAAAACTTAGAATATAAGAAACGCACAGTGTAGTACATAGTATATGAGTGAGTTGCACTGAAAAATTTAGAATATAAGAAACGCACAGTGTAGTACATAGTATATGAGTGAGTTGCACTGAAAAACTTAGAATTTAGAGAAACGCACAGTGTAGTACATAGTATATGAGTGAGTTGCACTGAAAAACTTAGAATATAAGAAACGCACAGTGTAGTACATAGTATATGAGTGAGTTGCACTGAAAAACTTAGAATTTAAGAAACGCACAGTGTAGTACATAGTATATGAGTGAGTTGCACTGAAAAACTTAGAATTTACTGAAAAACCCGCATTACACGAAATGCACAGTGTAGTACATAGTATATGAGTGAGTTGCACTGAAAAACTTAGAATATAAGAAACGCACAGTGTAGTACATAGTATATGAGTGAGTTGCACTGAAAAACTTAGAATATAAGAAACGCACAGTGTAGTACATAGTATATGAGTGAGTTGCACTGAAAAACTTAGAATATAAGAAACCCACAGTGTAGTACATAGTATATGAGTGAGTTGCACTGAAAAACTTAGAATATAAGAAACGCACAGTGTAGTACATAGTATATGAGTGAGTTGCGATGAAAAACTTAGAATATAAGAAACGCACAGTGTAGTACATAGTATATGAGTGAGTTGCGATGAAAAACTTAGAATATAAGAAACGCACAGTGTAGTACATAGTATATGAGTGAGTTGCACTGAAAAACTTAGAATATAAGAAACGCACAGTGTAGTACATAGTATATGAGTGAGTTGCACTGAAAAACTTAGAATTTAAGAAACGCACAGTGTAGTACATAGTATATGAGTGAGTTGCACTGAAAAACTTAGAATATAAGAAACGCACAGTGTAGTACATAGTATATGAGTGAGTTGCACTGAAAAACTTAGAATATAAGAAACGCACAGTGTAGTACATAGTATATGAGTGAGTTGCACTGAAAAACTTAGAATATAAGAAACGCACAGTGTAGTACATAGTATATGAGTGAGTTGCACTGAAAAACTTAGAATATAAGAAACGCACAGTGTAGTACATAGTATATGAGTGAGTTGCACTGAAAAACTTAGAATATAAAAAACGCACAGTGTAGTACATAGTATATGAGTGAGTTGCACTGAAAAATTTAGAATATAAGAAACGCACAGTGTAGTACATAGTATATGAGTGAGTTGCACTGAAAAACTTAGAATTTAGAGAAACGCACAGTGTAGTACATAGTATATGAGTGAGTTGCACTGAAAAACTTAGAATATAAGAAACGCACAGTGTAGTACATAGTATATGAGTGAGTTGCACTGAAAAACTTAGAATTTAAGAAACGCACAGTGTAGTACATAGTATATGAGTGAGTTGCACTGAAAAACTTAGAATTTACTGAAAAACCCGCATTACACGAAATGCACAGTGTAGTACATAGTATATGAGTGAGTTGCACTGAAAAACTTAGAATATAAGAAACGCACAGTGTAGTACATAGTATATGAGTGAGTTGCACTGAAAAACTTAGAATATAAGAAACGCACAGTGTAGTACATAGTATATGAGTGAGTTGCACTGAAAAACTTAGAATATAAGAAACCCACAGTGTAGTACATAGTATATGAGTGAGTTGCACTGAAAAACTTAGAATATAAGAAACGCACAGTGTAGTACATAGTATATGAGTGAGTTGCGATGAAAAACTTAGAATATAAGAAACGCACAGTGTAGTACATAGTATATGAGTGAGTTGCGATGAAAAACTTAGAATATAAGAAACGCACAGTGTAGTACATAGTATATGAGTGAGTTGCACTGAAAAACTTAGAATATAAGAAACGCACAGTGTAGTACATAGTATATGAGTGAGTTGCACTGAAAAACTTAGAATTTAAGAAACGCACAGTGTAGTACATAGTATATGAGTGAGTTGCACTGAAAAACTTAGAATATAAGAAACGCACAGTGTAGTACATAGTATATGAGTGAGTTGCACTGAAAAACTTAGAATATAAGAAACGCACAGTGTAGTACATAGTATATGAGTGAGTTGCACTGAAAAACTTAGAATATAAGAAACGCACAGTGTAGTACATAGTATATGAGTGAGTTGCACTGAAAAACTTAGAATATAAGAAACGCACAGTGTAGTACATAGTATATGAGTGAGTTGCACTGAAAAACTTAGAATATAAAAAACGCACAGTGTAGTACATAGTATATGAGTGAGTTGCACTGAAAAACTTAGAATATAAGAAACGCACAGTGTAGTACATAGTATATGAGTGAGTTGCACTGAAAAACTTAGAATATAAGAAACGCACAGTGTAGTACATAGTATATGAGTGAGTTGCACTGAAAAACTTAGAATATAAGAAACGCACAGTGTAGTACATAGTATATGAGTGAGTTGCACTGAAAAACTTAGAATATAAGAAACGCACAGTGTAGTACATAGTATATGAGTGAGTTGCACTGAAAAATTTAGAATATAAGAAACGCACAGTGTAGTACATAGTATATGAGTGAGTTGCACTGAAAAACTTAGAATTTAGAGAAACGCACAGTGTAGTACATAGTATATGAGTGAGTTGCACTGAAAAACTTAGAATATAAGAAACGCACAGTGTAGTACATAGTATATGAGTGAGTTGCACTGAAAAACTTAGAATATAAGAAACGCACAGTGTAGTACATAGTATATGAGTGAGTTGCACTGAAAAATTTAGAATATAAGAAACGCACAGTGTAGTACATAGTATATGAGTGAGTTGCACTGAAAAACTTAGAATTTAGAGAAACGCACAGTGTAGTACATAGTATATGAGTGAGTTGCACTGAAAAACTTAGAATATAAGAAACGCACAGTGTAGTACATAGTATATGAGTGAGTTGCACTGAAAAACTTAGAATTTAAGAAACGCACAGTGTAGTACATAGTATATGAGTGAGTTGCACTGAAAAACTTAGAATTTACTGAAAAACCCGCATTACACGAAATGCACAGTGTAGTACATAGTATATGAGTGAGTTGCACTGAAAAACTTAGAATATAAGAAACGCACAGTGTAGTACATAGTATATGAGTGAGTTGCACTGAAAAACTTAGAATATAAGAAACGCACAGTGTAGTACATAGTATATGAGTGAGTTGCACTGAAAAACTTAGAATATAAGAAACCCACAGTGTAGTACATAGTATATGAGTGAGTTGCACTGAAAAACTTAGAATATAAGAAACGCACAGTGTAGTACATAGTATATGAGTGAGTTGCGATGAAAAACTTAGAATATAAGAAACGCACAGTGTAGTACATAGTATATGAGTGAGTTGCGATGAAAAACTTAGAATATAAGAAACGCACAGTGTAGTACATAGTATATGAGTGAGTTGCACTGAAAAACTTAGAATATAAGAAACGCACAGTGTAGTACATAGTATATGAGTGAGTTGCACTGAAAAACTTAGAATTTAAGAAACGCACAGTGTAGTACATAGTATATGAGTGAGTTGCACTGAAAAACTTAGAATATAAGAAACGCACAGTGTAGTACATAGTATATGAGTGAGTTGCACTGAAAAACTTAGAATATAAGAAACGCACAGTGTAGTACATAGTATATGAGTGAGTTGCACTGAAAAACTTAGAATATAAGAAACGCACAGTGTAGTACATAGTATATGAGTGAGTTGCACTGAAAAACTTAGAATATAAGAAACGCACAGTGTAGTACATAGTATATGAGTGAGTTGCACTGAAAAACTTAGAATATAAAAAACGCACAGTGTAGTACATAGTATATGAGTGAGTTGCACTGAAAAACTTAGAATATAAGAAACGCACAGTGTAGTACATAGTATATGAGTGAGTTGCACTGAAAAACTTAGAATATAAGAAACGCACAGTGTAGTACATAGTATATGAGTGAGTTGCACTGAAAAACTTAGAATTTAAGAAACGCACAGTGTAGTACATAGTATATGAGTGAGTTGCACTGAAAAACTTAGAATATAAGAAACGCACAGTGTAGTACAAAGTATATGAGTGAGTTGCACTGAAAAACTTAGAATATAAGAAACGCACAGTGTAGTACATAGTATATGAGTGAGTTGCACTGAAAAACTTAGAATATAAGAAACACACAGTGTAGTACATAGTATATGAGTGAGTTGCACTGAAAAACTTAGAATTTACTGAAAAACCCGCATTACACGAAATGCACAGTGTAGTACATAGTATATGAGTGAGTTGCACTGAAAAACTTAGAATATAAGAAACGCACAGTGTAGTACATAGTATATGAGTGAGTTGCACTGAAAAACTTAGAATATAAGAAACGCACAGTGTAGTACATAGTATATGAGTGAGTTGCACTGAAAAACTTAGAATATAAGAAACGCACAGTGTAGTACATAGTATATGAGTGAGTTGCACTGAAAAACTTAGAATATAAGAAACGCACAGTGTAGTACATAGTATATGAGTGAGTTGCACTGAAAAACTTAGAATATAAGAAACGCACAGTGTAGTACATAGTATATGAGTGAGTTGCACTGAAAAACTTAGAATATAAGAAACGCACAGTGTAGTACATAGTATATGAGTGAGTTGCACTGAAAAATTTAGAATATAAGAAACGCACAGTGTAGTACATAGTATATGAGTGAGTTGCACTGAAAAACTTAGAATTTAGAGAAACGCACAGTGTAGTACATAGTATATGAGTGAGTTGCACTGAAAAACTTAGAATATAATAAACGCACAGTGTAGTACATAGTATATGAGTGAGTTGCACTGAAAAATTTAGAATATAAGAAACGCACAGTGTAGTACATAGTATATGAGTGAGTTCCACTGAAAAACTTAGAATTTAGAGAAACGCACAGTGTAGTACATAGTATATGAGTGAGTTGCACTGAAAAACTTAGAATATAAGAAACGCACAGTGTAGTACATAGTATATGAGTGAGTTGCACTGAAAAACTTAGAATATAAGAAACGCACAGTGTAGTACATAGTATATGAGTGAGTTGCACTGAAAAACTTAGAATATAAGAAACGCACAGTGTAGTACATAGTATATGAGTGAGTTGCACTGAAAAACTTAGAATATAATAAACGCACAGTGTAGTACATAGTATATGAGTGAGTTGCACTGAAAAACTTAGAATATAAGAAACGCACAGTGTAGTACATAGTATATGAGTGAGTTGCACTGAAAAATTTAGAATATAAGAAACGCACAGTGTAGTACATAGTATATGAGTGAGTTGCACTGAAAAACTTAGAATATAAGAAACGCACAGTGTAGTACATAGTATATGAGTGAGTTGCACTGAAAAACTTAGAATATAAGAAACGCACAGTGTAGTACATAGTATATGAGTGAGTTGCACTGAAAAACTTAGAATTTAAGAAACGCACAGTGTAGTACATAGTATATGAGTGAGTTGCACTGAAAAACTTAGAATTTACTGAAAAACCCGCATTACACGAAATGCACAGTGTAGTACATAGTATATGAGTGAGTTGCACTGAAAAACTTAGAATATAAGAAACGCACAGTGTAGTACATAGTATATGAGTGAGTTGCACTGAAAAACTTAGAATATAAGAAACGCACAGTGTAGTACATAGTATATGAGTGAGTTGCACTGAAAAACTTAGAATATAAGAAACCCACAGTGTAGTACATAGTATATGAGTGAGTTGCACTGAAAAACTTAGAATATAAGAAACGCACAGTGTAGTACATAGTATATGAGTGAGTTGCGATGAAAAACTTAGAATATAAGAAACGCACAGTGTAGTACATAGTATATGAGTGAGTTGCGATGAAAAACTTAGAATATAAGAAACGCACAGTGTAGTACATAGTATATGAGTGAGTTGCACTGAAAAACTTAGAATATAAGAAACGCACAGTGTAGTACATAGTATATGAGTGAGTTGCACTGAAAAACTTAGAATTTAAGAAACGCACAGTGTAGTACATAGTATATGAGTGAGTTGCACTGAAAAACTTAGAATATAAGAAACGCACAGTGTAGTACATAGTATATGAGTGAGTTGCACTGAAAAACTTAGAATATAAGAAACGCACAGTGTAGTACATAGTATATGAGTGAGTTGCACTGAAAAACTTAGAATATAAGAAACGCACAGTGTAGTACATAGTATATGAGTGAGTTGCACTGAAAAACTTAGAATATAAGAAACGCACAGTGTAGTACATAGTATATGAGTGAGTTGCACTGAAAAACTTAGAATATAAAAAACGCACAGTGTAGTACATAGTATATGAGTGAGTTGCACTGAAAAACTTAGAATATAAGAAACGCACAGTGTAGTACATAGTATATGAGTGAGTTGCACTGAAAAACTTAGAATATAAGAAACGCACAGTGTAGTACATAGTATATGAGTGAGTTGCACTGAAAAACTTAGAATTTAAGAAACGCACAGTGTAGTACATAGTATATGAGTGAGTTGCACTGAAAAACTTAGAATATAAGAAACGCACAGTGTAGTACAAAGTATATGAGTGAGTTGCACTGAAAAACTTAGAATATAAGAAACGCACAGTGTAGTACATAGTATATGAGTGAGTTGCACTGAAAAACTTAGAATATAAGAAACACACAGTGTAGTACATAGTATATGAGTGAGTTGCACTGAAAAACTTAGAATTTACTGAAAAACCCGCATTACACGAAATGCACAGTGTAGTACATAGTATATGAGTGAGTTGCACTGAAAAACTTAGAATATAAGAAACGCACAGTGTAGTACATAGTATATGAGTGAGTTGCACTGAAAAACTTAGAATATAAGAAACGCACAGTGTAGTACATAGTATATGAGTGAGTTGCACTGAAAAACTTAGAATATAAGAAACGCACAGTGTAGTACATAGTATATGAGTGAGTTGCACTGAAAAACTTAGAATATAAGAAACGCACAGTGTAGTACATAGTATATGAGTGAGTTGCACTGAAAAACTTAGAATATAAGAAACGCACAGTGTAGTACATAGTATATGAGTGAGTTGCACTGAAAAACTTAGAATATAAGAAACGCACAGTGTAGTACATAGTATATGAGTGAGTTGCACTGAAAAATTTAGAATATAAGAAACGCACAGTGTAGTACATAGTATATGAGTGAGTTGCACTGAAAAACTTAGAATTTAGAGAAACGCACAGTGTAGTACATAGTATATGAGTGAGTTGCACTGAAAAACTTAGAATATAATAAACGCACAGTGTAGTACATAGTATATGAGTGAGTTGCACTGAAAAATTTAGAATATAAGAAACGCACAGTGTAGTACATAGTATATGAGTGAGTTCCACTGAAAAACTTAGAATTTAGAGAAACGCACAGTGTAGTACATAGTATATGAGTGAGTTGCACTGAAAAACTTAGAATATAAGAAACGCACAGTGTAGTACATAGTATATGAGTGAGTTGCACTGAAAAACTTAGAATATAAGAAACGCACAGTGTAGTACATAGTATATGAGTGAGTTGCACTGAAAAACTTAGAATATAAGAAACGCACAGTGTAGTACATAGTATATGAGTGAGTTGCACTGAAAAACTTAGAATATAATAAACGCACAGTGTAGTACATAGTATATGAGTGAGTTGCACTGAAAAACTTAGAATATAAGAAACGCACAGTGTAGTACATAGTATATGAGTGAGTTGCACTGAAAAATTTAGAATATAAGAAACGCACAGTGTAGTACATAGTATATGAGTGAGTTGCACTGAAAAACTTAGAATTTAGAGAAACGCACAGTGTAGTACATAGTATATGAGTGAGTTGCACTGAAAAACTTAGAATATAAGAAACGCACAGTGTAGTACATAGTATATGAGTGAGTTGCACTGAAAAACTTAGAATTTAAGAAACGCACAGTGTAGTACATAGTATATGAGTGAGTTGCACTGAAAAACTTAGAATTTACTGAAAAACCCGCATTACACGAAATGCACAGTGTAGTACATAGTATATGAGTGAGTTGCACTGAAAAACTTAGAATATAAGAAACGCACAGTGTAGTACATAGTATATGAGTGAGTTGCACTGAAAAACTTAGAATATAAGAAACGCACAGTGTAGTACATAGTATATGAGTGAGTTGCACTGAAAAACTTAGAATATAAGAAACGCACAGTGTAGTACATAGTATATGAGTGAGTTGCACTGAAAAACTTAGAATATAAGAAACGCACAGTGTAGTACATAGTATATGAGTGAGTTGCGATGAAAAACTTAGAATATAAGAAACGCACAGTGTAGTACATAGTATATGAGTGAGTTGCACTGAAAAACTTAGAATATAAGAAACGCACAGTGTAGTACATAGTATATGAGTGAGTTGCACTGAAAAACTTAGACTATAAGAAACGCACAGTGTAGTACATAGTATATGAGTGAGTTGCACTGAAAAACTTAGAATATAAGAAACGCACAGTGTAGTACATAGTATATGAGTGAGTTGCACTGAAAAACTTAGAATATAAGAAACGCACATTGTAGTACATAGTATATGAGTGAGTTGCACGGAAAAACCTAGAATTTAAGAAACGCACAGTGTAGTACATAGTATATGAGTGAGTTGCACTGAAAAACCTAGAATTTAAGAAACGCACAGTGTAGTACATAGTATATGAGTGAGTTGCACTGAAAAACTTAGAATATAAGAAACCCACAGTGTAGTACATAGTATATGAGTGAGTTGCACTGAAAAACTTAGAATATAAGAAACACACAGTGTAGTAAATAGTATATGAGTGAGTTGCACTGAAAAACTTAGAATATAAGAAACGCACAGTGTAGTACATAGTATATGAGTGAGTTGCGATGAAAAACTTAGAATATAAGAAACGCACAGTGTAGTACATAGTATATGAGTGAGTTGCACTGAAAAACTTAGAATATAAGAAACGCACAGTGTAGTACATAGTATATGAGTGAGTTGCACTGAAAAACTTAGAATTTAAGAAACGCACAGTGTAGTACATAGTATATGAGTGAGTTGCACTGAAAAACTTAGAATATAAGAAACGCACAGTGTAGTACATAGTATATGAGTGAGTTGCACTGAAAAACTTAGAATATAAGAAACGCACAGTGTAGTACATAGTATATGAGTGAGTTGCACTGAAAAACTTAGAATATAAGAAACGCACAGTGTAGTACATAGTATATGAGTGAGTTGCACTGAAAAACTTAGAATATAAGAAACGCACAGTGTAGTACATAGTATATGAGTGAGTTGCACTGAAAAACTTAGAATATAAAAAACGCACAGTGTAGTACATAGTATATGAGTGAGTTGCACTGAAAAACTTAGAATTTACTGAAAAACCCGCATTACACGAAATGCACAGTGTAGTACATAGTATATGAGTGAGTTGCACTGAAAAACTTAGAATATAAGAAACGCACAGTGTAGTACATAGTATATGAGTGAGTTGCACTGAAAAACTTAGAATATAAGAAACGCACAGTGTAGTACATAGTATATGAGTGAGTTGCACGGAAAAACCTAGAATTTAAGAAACGCACAGTGTAGTACATAGTATATGAGTGAGTTGCACTGAAAAACCTAGAATTTAAGAAACGCACAGTGTAGTACATAGTATATGAGTGAGTTGCACTGAAAAACTTAGAATATAAGAAACCCACAGTGTAGTACATAGTATATGAGTGAGTTGCACTGAAAAACTTAGAATATAAGAAACACACAGTGTAGTAAATAGTATATGAGTGAGTTGCACTGAAAAACTTAGAATATAAGAAACGCACAGTGTAGTACATAGTATATGAGTGAGTTGCGATGAAAAACTTAGAATATAAGAAACGCACAGTGTAGTACATAGTATATGAGTGAGTTGCACTGAAAAACTTAGAATATAAGAAACGCACAGTGTAGTACATAGTATATGAGTGAGTTCCACTGAAAAACTTAGAATTTAGAGAAACGCACAGTGTAGTACATAGTATATGAGTGAGTTGCACTGAAAAACTTAGAATATAAGAAACGCACAGTGTAGTACATAGTATATGAGTGAGTTGCACTGAAAAACTTAGAATATAAGAAACGCACAGTGTAGTACATAGTATATGAGTGAGTTGCACTGAAAAACTTAGAATATAAGAAACGCACAGTGTAGTACATAGTATATGAGTGAGTTGCACTGAAAAACTTAGAATATAATAAACGCACAGTGTAGTACATAGTATATGAGTGAGTTGCACTGAAAAACTTAGAATATAAGAAACGCACAGTGTAGTACATAGTATATGAGTGAGTTGCACTGAAAAATTTAGAATATAAGAAACGCACAGTGTAGTACATAGTATATGAGTGAGTTGCACTGAAAAACTTAGAATTTAGAGAAACGCACAGTGTAGTACATAGTATATGAGTGAGTTGCACTGAAAAACTTAGAATATAAGAAACGCACAGTGTAGTACATAGTATATGAGTGAGTTGCACTGAAAAACTTAGAATTTAAGAAACGCACAGTGTAGTACATAGTATATGAGTGAGTTGCACTGAAAAAATTAGAATTTACTGAAAAACCCGCATTACACGAAATGCACAGTGTAGTACATAGTATATGAGTGAGTTGCACTGAAAAACTTAGAATATAAGAAACGCACAGTGTAGTACATAGTATATGAGTGAGTTGCACTGAAAAACTTAGAATATAAGAAACGCACAGTGTAGTACATAGTATATGAGTGAGTTGCACTGAAAAACTTAGAATATAAGAAACGCACAGTGTAGTACATAGTATATGAGTGAGTTGCACTGAAAAACTTAGAATATAAGAAACGCACAGTGTAGTACATAGTATATGAGTGAGTTGCGATGAAAAACTTAGAATATAAGAAACGCACAGTGTAGTACATAGTATATGAGTGAGTTGCACTGAAAAACTTAGAATATAAGAAACGCACAGTGTAGTACATAGTATATGAGTGAGTTGCACTGAAAAACTTAGACTATAAGAAACGCACAGTGTAGTACATAGTATATGAGTGAGTTGCACTGAAAAACTTAGAATATAAGAAACGCACAGTGTAGTACATAGTATATGAGTGAGTTGCACTGAAAAACTTAGAATATAAGAAACGCACATTGTAGTACATAGTATATGAGTGAGTTGCACGGAAAAACCTAGAATTTAAGAAACGCACAGTGTAGTACATAGTATATGAGTGAGTTGCACTGAAAAACCTAGAATTTAAGAAACGCACAGTGTAGTACATAGTATATGAGTGAGTTGCACTGAAAAACTTAGAATATAAGAAACCCACAGTGTAGTACATAGTATATGAGTGAGTTGCACTGAAAAACTTAGAATATAAGAAACACACAGTGTAGTAAATAGTATATGAGTGAGTTGCACTGAAAAACTTAGAATATAAGAAACGCACAGTGTAGTACATAGTATATGAGTGAGTTGCGATGAAAAACTTAGAATATAAGAAACGCACAGTGTAGTACATAGTATATGAGTGAGTTGCACTGAAAAACTTAGAATATAAGAAACGCACAGTGTAGTACATAGTATATGAGTGAGTTGCACTGAAAAACTTAGAATTTAAGAAACGCACAGTGTAGTACATAGTATATGAGTGAGTTGCACTGAAAAACTTAGAATATAAGAAACGCACAGTGTAGTACATAGTATATGAGTGAGTTGCACTGAAAAACTTAGAATATAAGAAACGCACAGTGTAGTACATAGTATATGAGTGAGTTGCACTGAAAAACTTAGAATATAAGAAACGCACAGTGTAGTACATAGTATATGAGTGAGTTGCACTGAAAAACTTAGAATATAAGAAACGCACAGTGTAGTACATAGTATATGAGTGAGTTGCACTGAAAAACTTAGAATATAAAAAACGCACAGTGTAGTACATAGTATATGAGTGAGTTGCACTGAAAAACTTAGAATATAAGAAACGCACAGTGTAGTACATAGTATATGAGTGAGTTGCACTGAAAAACTTAGAATATAAGAAACGCACAGTGTAGTACATAGTATATGAGTGAGTTGCACTGAAAAACTTAGAATTTAAGAAACGCACAGTGTAGTACATAGTATATGAGTGAGTTGCACTGAAAAACTTAGAATATAAGAAACGCACAGTGTAGTACAAAGTATATGAGTGAGTTGCACTGAAAAACTTAGAATATAAGAAACGCACAGTGTAGTACATAGTATATGAGTGAGTTGCACTGAAAAACTTAGAATATAAGAAACACACAGTGTAGTACATAGTATATGAGTGAGTTGCACTGAAAAACTTAGAATTTACTGAAAAACCCGCATTACACGAAATGCACAGTGTAGTACATAGTATATGAGTGAGTTGCACTGAAAAACTTAGAATATAAGAAACGCACAGTGTAGTACATAGTATATGAGTGAGTTGCACTGAAAAACTTAGAATATAAGAAACGCACAGTGTAGTACATAGTATATGAGTGAGTTGCACGGAAAAACCTAGAATTTAAGAAACGCACAGTGTAGTACATAGTATATGAGTGAGTTGCACTGAAAAACCTAGAATTTAAGAAACGCACAGTGTAGTACATAGTATATGAGTGAGTTGCACTGAAAAACTTAGAATATAAGAAACCCACAGTGTAGTACATAGTATATGAGTGAGTTGCACTGAAAAACTTAGAATATAAGAAACACACAGTGTAGTAAATAGTATATGAGTGAGTTGCACTGAAAAACTTAGAATATAAGAAACGCACAGTGTAGTACATAGTATATGAGTGAGTTGCGATGAAAAACTTAGAATATAAGAAACGCACAGTGTAGTACATAGTATATGAGTGAGTTGCACTGAAAAACTTAGAATATAAGAAACGCACAGTGTAGTACATAGTATATGAGTGAGTTGCACTGAAAAACTTAGAATTTAAGAAACGCACAGTGTAGTACATAGTATATGAGTGAGTTGCACTGAAAAACTTAGAATATAAGAAACGCACAGTGTAGTACATAGTATATGAGTGAGTTGCACTGAAAAACTTAGAATATAAGAAACGCACAGTGTAGTACATAGTATATGAGTGAGTTGCACTGAAAAACTTAGAATATAAGAAACGCACAGTGTAGTACATAGTATATGAGTGAGTTGCACTGAAAAACTTAGAATATAAGAAACGCACAGTGTAGTACATAGTATATGAGTGAGTTGCACTGAAAAACTTAGAATATAAAAAACGCACAGTGTAGTACATAGTATATGAGTGAGTTGCACTGAAAAACTTAGAATATAAGAAACGCACAGTGTAGTACATAGTATATGAGTGAGTTGCACTGAAAAACTTAGAATATAAGAAACGCACAGTGTAGTACATAGTATATGAGTGAGTTGCACTGAAAAACTTAGAATTTAAGAAACGCACAGTGTAGTACATAGTATATGAGTGAGTTGCACTGAAAAACTTAGAATATAAGAAACGCACAGTGTAGTACAAAGTATATGAGTGAGTTGCACTGAAAAACTTAGAATATAAGAAACGCACAGTGTAGTACATAGTATATGAGTGAGTTGCACTGAAAAACTTAGAATTTACTGAAAAACCCGCATTACACGAAATGCACAGTGTAGTACATAGTATATGAGTGAGTTGCACTGAAAAACTTAGAATATAAGAAACGCACAGTGTAGTACATAGTATATGAGTGAGTTGCACTGAAAAACTTAGAATATAAGAAACGCACAGTGTAGTACATAGTATATGAGTGAGTTGCACTGAAAAACTTAGAATATAAGAAACGCACAGTGTAGTACATAGTATATGAGTGAGTTGCACTGAAAAACTTAGAATATAAGAAACGCACAGTGTAGTACATAGTATATGAGTGAGTTGCACTGAAAAACTTAGAATATAAGAAACGCACAGTGTAGTACATAGTATATGAGTGAGTTGCACTGAAAAACTTAGAATATAAGAAACGCACAGTGTAGTACATAGTATATGAGTGAGTTGCACTGAAAAATTTAGAATATAAGAAACGCACAGTGTAGTACATAGTATATGAGTGAGTTGCACTGAAAAACTTAGAATTTAGAGAAACGCACAGTGTAGTACATAGTATATGAGTGAGTTGCACTGAAAAACTTAGAATATAATAAACGCACAGTGTAGTACATAGTATATGAGTGAGTTGCACTGAAAAACTTAGAATATAAGAAACGCACAGTGTAGTACATAGTATATGAGTGAGTTGCACTGAAAAATTTAGAATATAAGAAACGCACAGTGTAGTACATAGTATATGAGTGAGTTGCACTGAAAAACTTAGAATTTAGAGAAACGCACAGTGTAGTACATAGTATATGAGTGAGTTGCACTGAAAAACTTAGAATATAAGAAACGCACAGTGTAGTACATAGTATATGAGTGAGTTGCACTGAAAAACTTAGAATATAAGAAACGCACAGTGTAGTACATAGTATATGAGTGAGTTGCACTGAAAAACTTAGAATATAAGAAACGCACAGTGTAGTACATAGTATATGAGTGAGTTGCACTGAAAAACTTAGAATATAAGAAACGCACAGTGTAGTACATAGTATATGAGTGAGTTGCACTGAAAAACTTAGAATATAAGAAACGCACAGTGTAGTACATAGTATATGAGTGAGTTGCACTGAAAAACTTAGAATATAAGAAACGCACAGTGTAGTACATAGTATATGAGTGAGTTGCACTGAAAAACTTAGAATATAAGAAACGCACAGTGTAGTACATAGTATATGAGTGAGTTGCACTGAAAAACTTAGAATATAAGAAACGCACAGTGTAGTACATAGTATATGAGTGAGTTGCACTGAAAAACTTAGAATATAAGAAACGCACAGTGTAGTACATAGTATATGACTGAGTTGCACTGAAAAACTTAGAATATAAGAAACGCACAGTGTAGTACATAGTATATGAGTGAGTTGCACTGAAAAATTTAGAATATAAGAAACGCACAGTGTAGTACATAGTATATGAGTGAGTTGCACTGAAAAACTTAGAATTTAGAGAAACGCACAGTGTAGTACATAGTATATGAGTGAGTTGCACTGAAAAACTTAGAATATAATAAACGCACAGTGTAGTACATAGTATATGAGTGAGTTGCACTGAAAAACTTAGAATATAAGAATCGCACAGTGTAGTACATAGTATATGAGTGAGTTGCACTGAAAAACTTAGAATATAAGAAACGCACAGTGTAGTACATAGTATATGAGTGAGTTGCACTGAAAAACTTAGAATATAAGAAACGCACATTGTAGTACATAGTATATGAGTGAGTTGCACGGAAAAACCTAGAATTTAAGAAACGCACAGTGTAGTACTTAGTATATGAGTGAGTTGCACTGAAAAACTTAGAATTTAAGAAACGCACAGTGTAGTACATAGTATATGAGTGAGTTGCACTGAAAAACTTAGAATTTACTGAAAAACCCGCATTACACGAAATGCACAGTGTAGTACATAGTATATGAGTGAGTTGCACTGAAAAACTTAGAATATAAGAAACGCACAGTGTAGTACATAGTATATGAGTGAGTTGCACTGAAAAACTTAGAATATAAGAAACGCACAGTGTAGTACATAGTATATGAGTGAGTTGCACTGAAAAACTTAGAATATAAGAAACGCACAGTGTAGTACATAGTATATGAGTGAGTTGCACTGAAAAACTTAGAATATAAGAATCGCACAGTGTAGTACATAGTATATGAGTGAGTTGCACTGAAAAACTTAGAATATAAGAAACGCACAGTGTAGTACATAGTATATGAGTGAGTTGCACTGAAAAACTTAGAATATAAGAAACGCACAGTGTAGTACATAGTATATGAGTGAGTTGCACTGAAAAACTTAGAATATAAGAAACGCACAGTGTAGTACATAGTATATGAGTGAGTTGCACTGAAAAACTTAGAATATAAGAAACGCACAGTGTAGTACATAGTATATGAGTGAGTTGCACTGAAAAACTTAGAATTTAAGAAACGCACAGTGTAGTACATAGTATATGAGTGAGTTGCACTGAAAAACTTAGAATTTACTGAAAAACCCGCATTACACGAAATGCACAGTGTAGTACATAGTATATGAGTGAGTTGCACTGAAAAACTTAGAATATAAGAAACGCACAGTGTAGTACATAGTATATGAGTGAGTTGCACTGAAAAACTTAGAATATAAGAAACGCACAGTGTAGTACATAGTATATGAGTGAGTTGCACTGAAAAACTTAGAATATAAGAAACGCACAGTGTAGTACATAGTATATGAGTGAGTTGCACTGAAAAACTTAGAATATAAGAATCGCACAGTGTAGTACATTGTATATGAGTGAGTTGCACTGAAAAACTTAGAATATAAGAAACGCACAGTGTAGTACATAGTATAAGAGTGAGTTGCACTGAAAAACTTAGAATATAAGAAACGCACAGTGTAGTACATAGTATATGAGTGAGTTGCACTGAAAAACTTAGAATATAAGAAACGCACAGTGTAGTACATAGTATATGAGTGAGTTGCACTGAAAAACTTAGAATATAATAAACGCACAGTGTAGTACATAGTATATGAGTGAGTTGCACTGAAAAACTTAGAATATAAGAAACGCACAGTGTAGTACATAGTATATGAGTGAGTTGCACTGAAAAACTTAGAATATAAGAAACGCACATTGTAGTACATAGTATATGAGTGAGTTGCACGGAAAAACCTAGAATTTAAGAAACGCACAGTGTAGTACTTAGTATATGAGTGTGTTGCACTGAAAAACTTAGAATTTAAGAAACGCACAGTGTAGTACATAGTATATGAGTGAGTTGCACTGAAAAACTTAGAATATAAGAAACGCACAGTGTAGTGCATAGTATATGAGTGAGTTGCACTGAAAAACTTAGAATATAAGAAACGCACAGTGTAGTACATAGTATATGAGTGAGTTGCACTGAAAAACTTAGAATATAAGAAACGCACAGTGTAGTACATAGTATATGAGTGAGTTGCACTGAAAAACTTAGAATATAAGAAACGCACAGTGTAGTACATAGTATATGAGTGAGTTGCACTGAAAAACTTAGAATATAAGAAACGCACAGTGTAGTACATAGTATATGAGTGAGTTGCACTGAAAAACTTAGAATATAAGAAACGCACAGTGTAGTACATAGTATATGAGTGAGTTGCACTGAAAAACTTAGAATTTAAGAAACGCACAGTGTAGTACATAGTATATGAGTGAGTTGCACTGAAAAACTTAGAATATAAGAAACGCACAGTGTAGTACAAAGTATATGAGTGAGTTGCACTGCAAAACTTAGAATATAAGAAACGCACAGTGTAGTACATAGTATATGAGTGAGTTGCACTGAAAAACTTAGAATATAAGAAACGCACAGTGTAGTACATAGTATATGAGTGAGTTGCACTGAAAAACTTAGAATTTAAGAAACGCACAGTGTAGTACATAGTATATGAGTGAGTTGCACTGAAAAACTTAGAATTTACTGAAAAACCCGCATTACACGAAATGCACAGTGTAGTACATAGTATATGAGTGAGTTGCACTGAAAAACTTAGAATATAAGAAACGCACAGTGTAGTACATAGTATATGAGTGAGTTGCACTGAAAAACTTAGAATATAAGAAACGCACAGTGTAGTACATAGTATATGAGTGAGTTGCACTGAAAAACTTAGAATATAAGAAACGCACAGTGTAGTACATAGTATATGAGTGAGTTGCACTGAAAAACTTAGAATATAAGAAACGCACAGTGTAGTACATAGTATATGAGTGAGTTGCACTGAAAAACTTAGAATATAAGAAACGCACAGTGTAGTACATAGTATATGAGTGAGTTGCACTGAAAAACTTAGAATTTAAGAAACGCACAGTGTAGTACATAGTATATGAGTGAGTTGCACTGAAAAACTTAGAATATAAGAAACGCACAGTGTAGTACAAAGTATATGAGTGAGTTGCACTGAAAAACTTAGAATATAAGAAACGCACAGTGTAGTACATAGTATATGAGTGAGTTGCACTGAAAAACTTAGAATATAAGAAACACACAGTGTAGTACATAGTATATGAGTGAGTTGCACTGAAAAACTTAGAATTTACTGAAAAACCCGCATTACACGAAATGCACAGTGTAGTACATAGTATATGAGTGAGTTGCACTGAAAAACTTAGAATATAAGAAACGCACAGTGTAGTACATAGTATATGAGTGAGTTGCACTGAAAAACTTAGAATATAAGAAACGCACAGTGTAGTACATAGTATATGAGTGAGTTGCACTGAAAAACTTAGAATATAAGAAACGCACAGTGTAGTACATAGTATATGAGTGAGTTGCACTGAAAAACTTAGAATATAAGAAACGCACAGTGTAGTACATAGTATATGAGTGAGTTGCACTGAAAAACTTAGAATATAAGAAACGCACAGTGTAGTACATAGTATATGAGTGAGTTGCACTGAAAAACTTAGAATATAAGAAACGCACAGTGTAGTACATAGTATATGAGTGAGTTGCACTGAAAAATTTAGAATATAAGAAACGCACAGTGTAGTACATAGTATATGAGTGAGTTGCACTGAAAAACTTAGAATTTAGAGAAACGCACAGTGTAGTACATAGTATATGAGTGAGTTGCACTGAAAAACTTAGAATATAATAAACGCACAGTGTAGTACATAGTATATGAGTGAGTTGCACTGAAAAACTTAGAATATAAGAAACGCACAGTGTAGTACATAGTATATGAGTGAGTTGCACTGAAAAATTTAGAATATAAGAAACGCACAGTGTAGTACATAGTATATGAGTGAGTTGCACTGAAAAACTTAGAATTTAGAGAAACGCACAGTGTAGTACATAGTATATGAGTGAGTTGCACTGAAAAACTTAGAATATAAGAAACGCACAGTGTAGTACATAGTATATGAGTGAGTTGCACTGAAAAAGTTAGAATTTAAGAAACGCACAGTGTAGTACATAGTATATGAGTGAGTTGCACTGAAAAACTTAGAATTTACTGAAAAACCCGCATTACACGAAATGCACAGTGTAGTACATAGTATATGAGTGAGTTGCACTGAAAAACTTAGAATATAAGAAACGCACAGTGTAGTACATAGTATATGAGTGAGTTGCACTGAAAAACTTAGAATATAAGAAACGCACAGTGTAGTACATAGTATATGAGTGAGTTGCACTGAAAAACTTAGAATATAAGAAACGCACAGTGTAGTACATAGTATATGAGTGAGTTGCACTGAAAAACTTAGAATATAAGAAACGCACAGTGTAGTACATAGTATATGAGTGAGTTGCGATGAAAAACTTAGAATATAAGAAACGCACAGTGTAGTACATAGTATATGAGTGAGTTGCACTGAAAAACTTAGAATATAAGAAACGCACAGTGTAGTACATAGTATATGAGTGAGTTGCACTGAAAAACTTAGAATATAAGAAACGCACAGTGTAGTACATAGTATATGAGTGAGTTGCACTGAAAAACTTAGAATATAAGAAACGCACAGTGTAGTACATAGTATATGAGTGAGTTGCACTGAAAAACTTAGAATATAAGAAACGCACATTGTAGTACATAGTATATGAGTGAGTTGCACGGAAAAACCTAGAATTTAAGAAACGCACAGTGTAGTACATAGTATATGAGTGAGTTGCACTGAAAAACCTAGAATTTAAGAAACGCACAGTGTAGTACATAGTATATGAGTGAGTTGCACTGAAAAACTTAGAATATAAGAAACCCACAGTGTAGTACATAGTATATGAGTGAGTTGCACTGAAAAACTTAGAATATAAGAAACGCACAGTGTAGTAAATAGTATATGAGTGAGTTGCACTGAAAAACTTAGAATATAAGAAACGCACAGTGTAGTACATAGTATATGAGTGAGTTGCGATGAAAAACTTAGAATATAAGAAACGCACAGTGTAGTACATAGTATATGAGTGAGTTGCACTGAAAAACTTAGAATATAAGAAACGCACAGTGTAGTACATAGTATATGAGTGAGTTGCACTGAAAAACTTAGAATTTAAGAAACGCACAGTGTAGTACATAGTATATGAGTGAGTTGCACTGAAAAACTTAGAATATAAGAAACGCACAGTGTAGTACATAGTATATGAGTGAGTTGCACTGAAAAACTTAGAATATAAGAAACGCACAGTGTAGTACATAGTATATGAGTGAGTTGCACTGAAAAACTTAGAATATAAGAAACGCACAGTGTAGTACATAGTATATGAGTGAGTTGCACTGAAAAACTTAGAATATAAGAAACGCACAGTGTAGTACATAGTATATGAGTGAGTTGCACTGAAAAACTTAGAATATAAGAAACGCACAGTGTAGTACATAGTATATGAGTGAGTTGCACTGAAAAACTTAGAATATAAAAAACGCACAGTGTAGTACATAGTATATGAGTGAGTTGCACTGAAAAACTTAGAATATAAGAAACGCACAGTGTAGTACATAGTATATGAGTGAGTTGCACTGAAAAACTTAGAATATAAGAAACAAACAGTGTAGTACATAGTATATGAGTGAGTTGCACTGAAAAACTTAGAATTTAAGAAACGCACAGTGTAGTACATAGTATATGAGTGAGTTGCACTGAAAAACTTAGAATATAAGAAACGCACAGTGTAGTACAAAGTATATGAGTGAGTTGCACTGAAAAACTTAGAATATAAGAAACGCACAGTGTAGTACATAGTATATGAGTGAGTTGCACTGAAAAACTTAGAATATAAGAAACACACAGTGTAGTACATAGTATATGAGTGAGTTGCACTGAAAAACTTAGAATTTACTGAAAAACCCGCATTACACGAAATGCACAGTGTAGTACATAGTATATGAGTGAGTTGCACTGAAAAACTTAGAATATAAGAAACGCACAGTGTAGTACATAGTATATGAGTGAGTTGCACTGAAAAACTTAGAATATAAGAAACGCACAGTGTAGTACATAGTATATGAGTGAGTTGCACTGAAAAACTTAGAATATAAGAAACGCACAGTGTAGTACATAGTATATGAGTGAGTTGCACTGAAAAACTTAGAATATAAGAAACGCACAGTGTAGTACATAGTATATGAGTGAGTTGCACTGAAAAACTTAGAATATAAGAAACGCACAGTGTAGTACATAGTATATGAGTGAGTTGCACTGAAAAACTTAGAATATAAGAAACGCACAGTGTAGTACATAGTATATGAGTGAGTTGCACTGAAAAATTTAGAATATAAGAAACGCACAGTGTAGTACATAGTATATGAGTGAGTTGCACTGAAAAACTTAGAATTTAGAGAAACGCACAGTGTAGTACATAGTATATGAGTGAGTTGCACTGAAAAACTTAGAATATAAGAAACGCACAGTGTAGTACATAGTATATGAGTGAGTTGCACTGAAAAATTTAGAATATAAGAAACGCACAGTGTAGTACATAGTATATGAGTGAGTTGCACTGAAAAACTTAGAATTTAGAGAAACGCACAGTGTAGTACATAGTATATGAGTGAGTTGCACTGAAAAACTTAGAATATAAGAAACGCACAGTGTAGTACATAGTATATGAGTGAGTTGCACTGAAAAACTTAGAATATAAGAAACGCACAGTGTAGTACATAGTATATGAGTGAGTTGCACTGAAAAACTTAGAATATAAGAAACGCACAGTGTAGTACATAGTATATGAGTGAGTTGCACTGAAAAACTTAGAATATAATAAACGCACAGTGTAGTACATAGTATATGAGTGAGTTGCACTGAAAAACTTAGAATATAAGAAACGCACAGTGTAGTACATAGTATATGAGTGAGTTGCACTGAAAAATTTAGAATATAAGAAACGCACAGTGTAGTACATAGTATATGAGTGAGTTGCACTGAAAAACTTAGAGTTTAGAGAAACGCACAGTGTAGTACATAGTATATGAGTGAGTTGCACTGAAAAACTTAGAATATAAGAAACGCACAGTGTAGTACATAGTATATGAGTGAGTTGCACTGAAAAACTTAGAATTTAAGAAACGCACAGTGTAGTACATAGTATATGAGTGAGTTGCACTGAAAAACTTAGAATATAAGAAACGCACAGTGTAGTACATAGTATATGAGTGAGTTGCACTGAAAAACTTAGAATATAAGAAACGCACAGTGTAGTACATAGTATATGAGTGAGTTGCACTGAAAAACTTAGAATATAAGAAACGCACAGTGTAGTATATAGTATATGAGTGAGTTGCACTGAAAAACTTAGAATATAAGAATCGCACAGTGTAGTACATAGTATATGAGTGAGTTGCACTGAAAAACTTAGAATATAAGAAACGCACAGTGTAGTACATAGTATAAGAGTGAGTTGCACTGAAAAACTTAGAATATAAGAAACGCACAGTGTAGTACATAGTATATGAGTGAGTTGCACTGAAAAACTTAGAATATAAGAAACGCACAGTGTAGTACATAGTATATGAGTGAGTTGCACTGAAAAACTTAGAATATAATAAACGCACAGTGTAGTACATAGTATATGAGTGAGTTGCACTGAAAAACTTAGAATATAAGAAACGCACAGTGTAGTACATAGTATATGAGTGAGTTGCACTGAAAAACTTAGAATATAAGAAACGCACATTGTAGTACATAGTATATGAGTGAGTTGCACGGAAAAACCTAGAATTTAAGAAACGCACAGTGTAGTACTTAGTATATGAGTGTGTTGCACTGAAAAACTTAGAATTTAAGAAACGCACAGTGTAGTACATAGTATATGAGTGAGTTGCACTGAAAAACTTAGAATATAAGAAACGCACAGTGTAGTGCATAGTATATGAGTGAGTTGCACTGAAAAACTTAGAATATAAGAAACGCACAGTGTAGTACATAGTATATGAGTGAGTTGCACTGAAAAACTTAGAATATAAGAAACGCACAGTGTAGTACATAGTATATGAGTGAGTTGCACTGAAAAACTTAGAATATAAGAAACGCACAGTGTAGTACATAGTATATGAGTGAGTTGCACTGAAAAACTTAGAATATAAGAAACGCACAGTGTAGTACATAGTATATGAGTGAGTTGCACTGAAAAACTTAGAATATAAGAAACGCACAGTGTAGTACATAGTATATGAGTGAGTTGCACTGAAAAACTTAGAATTTAAGAAACGCACAGTGTAGTACATAGTATATGAGTGAGTTGCACTGAAAAACTTAGAATATAAGAAACGCACAGTGTAGTACAAAGTATATGAGTGAGTTGCACTGCAAAACTTAGAATATAAGAAACGCACAGTGTAGTACATAGTATATGAGTGAGTTGCACTGAAAAACTTAGAATATAAGAAACGCACAGTGTAGTACATAGTATATGAGTGAGTTGCACTGAAAAACTTAGAATTTAAGAAACGCACAGTGTAGTACATAGTATATGAGTGAGTTGCACTGAAAAACTTAGAATTTACTGAAAAACCCGCATTACACGAAATGCACAGTGTAGTACATAGTATATGAGTGAGTTGCACTGAAAAACTTAGAATATAAGAAACGCACAGTGTAGTACATAGTATATGAGTGAGTTGCACTGAAAAACTTAGAATATAAGAAACGCACAGTGTAGTACATAGTATATGAGTGAGTTGCACTGAAAAACTTAGAATATAAGAAACGCACAGTGTAGTACATAGTATATGAGTGAGTTGCACTGAAAAACTTAGAATATAAGAAACGCACAGTGTAGTACATAGTATATGAGTGAGTTGCACTGAAAAACTTAGAATATAAGAAACGCACAGTGTAGTACATAGTATATGAGTGAGTTGCACTGAAAAACTTAGAATTTAAGAAACGCACAGTGTAGTACATAGTATATGAGTGAGTTGCACTGAAAAACTTAGAATATAAGAAACGCACAGTGTAGTACAAAGTATATGAGTGAGTTGCACTGAAAAACTTAGAATATAAGAAACGCACAGTGTAGTACATAGTATATGAGTGAGTTGCACTGAAAAACTTAGAATATAAGAAACACACAGTGTAGTACATAGTATATGAGTGAGTTGCACTGAAAAACTTAGAATTTACTGAAAAACCCGCATTACACGAAATGCACAGTGTAGTACATAGTATATGAGTGAGTTGCACTGAAAAACTTAGAATATAAGAAACGCACAGTGTAGTACATAGTATATGAGTGAGTTGCACTGAAAAACTTAGAATATAAGAAACGCACAGTGTAGTACATAGTATATGAGTGAGTTGCACTGAAAAACTTAGAATATAAGAAACGCACAGTGTAGTACATAGTATATGAGTGAGTTGCACTGAAAAACTTAGAATATAAGAAACGCACAGTGTAGTACATAGTATATGAGTGAGTTGCACTGAAAAACTTAGAATATAAGAAACGCACAGTGTAGTACATAGTATATGAGTGAGTTGCACTGAAAAACTTAGAATATAAGAAACGCACAGTGTAGTACATAGTATATGAGTGAGTTGCACTGAAAAATTTAGAATATAAGAAACGCACAGTGTAGTACATAGTATATGAGTGAGTTGCACTGAAAAACTTAGAATTTAGAGAAACGCACAGTGTAGTACATAGTATATGAGTGAGTTGCACTGAAAAACTTAGAATATAATAAACGCACAGTGTAGTACATAGTATATGAGTGAGTTGCACTGAAAAACTTAGAATATAAGAAACGCACAGTGTAGTACATAGTATATGAGTGAGTTGCACTGAAAAATTTAGAATATAAGAAACGCACAGTGTAGTACATAGTATATGAGTGAGTTGCACTGAAAAACTTAGAATTTAGAGAAACGCACAGTGTAGTACATAGTATATGAGTGAGTTGCACTGAAAAACTTAGAATATAAGAAACGCACAGTGTAGTACATAGTATATGAGTGAGTTGCACTGAAAAAGTTAGAATTTAAGAAACGCACAGTGTAGTACATAGTATATGAGTGAGTTGCACTGAAAAACTTAGAATTTACTGAAAAACCCGCATTACACGAAATGCACAGTGTAGTACATAGTATATGAGTGAGTTGCACTGAAAAACTTAGAATATAAGAAACGCACAGTGTAGTACATAGTATATGAGTGAGTTGCACTGAAAAACTTAGAATATAAGAAACGCACAGTGTAGTACATAGTATATGAGTGAGTTGCACTGAAAAACTTAGAATATAAGAAACGCACAGTGTAGTACATAGTATATGAGTGAGTTGCACTGAAAAACTTAGAATATAAGAAACGCACAGTGTAGTACATAGTATATGAGTGAGTTGCGATGAAAAACTTAGAATATAAGAAACGCACAGTGTAGTACATAGTATATGAGTGAGTTGCACTGAAAAACTTAGAATATAAGAAACGCACAGTGTAGTACATAGTATATGAGTGAGTTGCACTGAAAAACTTAGAATATAAGAAACGCACAGTGTAGTACATAGTATATGAGTGAGTTGCACTGAAAAACTTAGAATATAAGAAACGCACAGTGTAGTACATAGTATATGAGTGAGTTGCACTGAAAAACTTAGAATATAAGAAACGCACATTGTAGTACATAGTATATGAGTGAGTTGCACGGAAAAACCTAGAATTTAAGAAACGCACAGTGTAGTACATAGTATATGAGTGAGTTGCACTGAAAAACCTAGAATTTAAGAAACGCACAGTGTAGTACATAGTATATGAGTGAGTTGCACTGAAAAACTTAGAATATAAGAAACCCACAGTGTAGTACATAGTATATGAGTGAGTTGCACTGAAAAACTTAGAATATAAGAAACGCACAGTGTAGTAAATAGTATATGAGTGAGTTGCACTGAAAAACTTAGAATATAAGAAACGCACAGTGTAGTACATAGTATATGAGTGAGTTGCGATGAAAAACTTAGAATATAAGAAACGCACAGTGTAGTACATAGTATATGAGTGAGTTGCACTGAAAAACTTAGAATATAAGAAACGCACAGTGTAGTACATAGTATATGAGTGAGTTGCACTGAAAAACTTAGAATTTAAGAAACGCACAGTGTAGTACATAGTATATGAGTGAGTTGCACTGAAAAACTTAGAATATAAGAAACGCACAGTGTAGTACATAGTATATGAGTGAGTTGCACTGAAAAACTTAGAATATAAGAAACGCACAGTGTAGTACATAGTATATGAGTGAGTTGCACTGAAAAACTTAGAATATAAGAAACGCACAGTGTAGTACATAGTATATGAGTGAGTTGCACTGAAAAACTTAGAATATAAGAAACGCACAGTGTAGTACATAGTATATGAGTGAGTTGCACTGAAAAACTTAGAATATAAGAAACGCACAGTGTAGTACATAGTATATGAGTGAGTTGCACTGAAAAACTTAGAATATAAAAAACGCACAGTGTAGTACATAGTATATGAGTGAGTTGCACTGAAAAACTTAGAATATAAGAAACGCACAGTGTAGTACATAGTATATGAGTGAGTTGCACTGAAAAACTTAGAATATAAGAAACAAACAGTGTAGTACATAGTATATGAGTGAGTTGCACTGAAAAACTTAGAATTTAAGAAACGCACAGTGTAGTACATAGTATATGAGTGAGTTGCACTGAAAAACTTAGAATATAAGAAACGCACAGTGTAGTACAAAGTATATGAGTGAGTTGCACTGAAAAACTTAGAATATAAGAAACGCACAGTGTAGTACATAGTATATGAGTGAGTTGCACTGAAAAACTTAGAATATAAGAAACACACAGTGTAGTACATAGTATATGAGTGAGTTGCACTGAAAAACTTAGAATTTACTGAAAAACCCGCATTACACGAAATGCACAGTGTAGTACATAGTATATGAGTGAGTTGCACTGAAAAACTTAGAATATAAGAAACGCACAGTGTAGTACATAGTATATGAGTGAGTTGCACTGAAAAACTTAGAATATAAGAAACGCACAGTGTAGTACATAGTATATGAGTGAGTTGCACTGAAAAACTTAGAATATAAGAAACGCACAGTGTAGTACATAGTATATGAGTGAGTTGCACTGAAAAACTTAGAATATAAGAAACGCACAGTGTAGTACATAGTATATGAGTGAGTTGCACTGAAAAACTTAGAATATAAGAAACGCACAGTGTAGTACATAGTATATGAGTGAGTTGCACTGAAAAACTTAGAATATAAGAAACGCACAGTGTAGTACATAGTATATGAGTGAGTTGCACTGAAAAATTTAGAATATAAGAAACGCACAGTGTAGTACATAGTATATGAGTGAGTTGCACTGAAAAACTTAGAATTTAGAGAAACGCACAGTGTAGTACATAGTATATGAGTGAGTTGCACTGAAAAACTTAGAATATAAGAAACGCACAGTGTAGTACATAGTATATGAGTGAGTTGCACTGAAAAATTTAGAATATAAGAAACGCACAGTGTAGTACATAGTATATGAGTGAGTTGCACTGAAAAACTTAGAATTTAGAGAAACGCACAGTGTAGTACATAGTATATGAGTGAGTTGCACTGAAAAACTTAGAATATAAGAAACGCACAGTGTAGTACATAGTATATGAGTGAGTTGCACTGAAAAACTTAGAATATAAGAAACGCACAGTGTAGTACATAGTATATGAGTGAGTTGCACTGAAAAACTTAGAATATAAGAAACGCACAGTGTAGTACATAGTATATGAGTGAGTTGCACTGAAAAACTTAGAATATAATAAACGCACAGTGTAGTACATAGTATATGAGTGAGTTGCACTGAAAAACTTAGAATATAAGAAACGCACAGTGTAGTACATAGTATATGAGTGAGTTGCACTGAAAAATTTAGAATATAAGAAACGCACAGTGTAGTACATAGTATATGAGTGAGTTGCACTGAAAAACTTAGAATTTAGAGAAACGCACAGTGTAGTACATAGTATATGAGTGAGTTGCACTGAAAAACTTAGAATATAAGAAACGCACAGTGTAGTACATAGTATATGAGTGAGTTGCACTGAAAAACTTAGAATTTAAGAAACGCACAGTGTAGTACATAGTATATGAGTGAGTTGCACTGAAAAACTTAGAATTTACTGAAAAACCCGCATTACACGAAATGCACAGTGTAGTACATAGTATATGAGTGAGTTGCACTGAAAAACTTAGAATATAAGAAACGCACAGTGTAGTACATAGTATATGAGTGAGTTGCACTGAAAAACTTAGAATATAAGAAACGCACAGTGTAGTACATAGTATATGAGTGAGTTGCACTGAAAAACTTAGAATATAAGAAACGCACAGTGTAGTACATAGTATATGAGTGAGTTGCACTGAAAAACTTAGAATATAAGAAACGCACAGTGTAGTACATAGTATATGAGTGAGTTGCGATGAAAAACTTAGAATATAAGAAACGCACAGTGTAGTACATAGTATATGAGTGAGTTGCACTGAAAAACTTAGAATATAAGAAACGCACAGTGTAGTACATAGTATATGAGTGAGTTGCGATGAAAAACTTAGAATATAAGAAACGCACAGTGTAGTACATAGTATATGAGTGAGTTGCACTGAAAAACTTAGAATATAAGAAACGCACAGTGTAGTACATAGTATATGAGTGAGTTGCACTGAAAAACTTAGAATTTAAGAAACGCACAGTGTAGTACATAGTATATGAGTGAGTTGCACTGAAAAACTTAGAATATAAGAAACGCACAGTGTAGTACATAGTATATGAGTGAGTTGCACTGAAAAACTTAGAATATAAGAAACGCACAGTGTAGTACATAGTATATGAGTGAGTTGCACTGAAAAACTTAGAATATAAGAAACGCACAGTGTAGTACATAGTATATGAGTGAGTTGCACTGAAAAACTTAGAATATAAGAAACGCACAGTGTAGTACATAGTATATGAGTGAGTTGCACTGAAAAACTTAGAATATAAAAAACGCACAGTGTAGTACATAGTATATGAGTGAGTTGCACTGAAAAACTTAGAATATAAGAAACGCACAGTGTAGTACATAGTATATGAGTGAGTTGCACTGAAAAACTTAGAATATAAGAAACGCACAGTGTAGTACATAGTATATGAGTGAGTTGCACTGAAAAACTTAGAATTTAAGAAACGCACAGTGTAGTACATAGTATATGAGTGAGTTGCACTGAAAAACTTAGAATATAAGAAACGCACAGTGTAGTACAAAGTATATGAGTGAGTTGCACTGAAAAACTTAGAATATAAGAAACGCACAGTGTAGTACATAGTATATGAGTGAGTTGCACTGAAAAACTTAGAATATAAGAAACACACAGTGTAGTACATAGTATATGAGTGAGTTGCACTGAAAAACTTAGAATTTACTGAAAAACCCGCATTACACGAAATGCACAGTGTAGTACATAGTATATGAGTGAGTTGCACTGAAAAACTTAGAATATAAGAAACGCACAGTGTAGTACATAGTATATGAGTGAGTTGCACTGAAAAACTTAGAATATAAGAAACGCACAGTGTAGTACATAGTATATGAGTGAGTTGCACTGAAAAACTTAGAATATAAGAAACGCACAGTGTAGTACATAGTATATGAGTGAGTTGCACTGAAAAACTTAGAATATAAGAAACGCACAGTGTAGTACATAGTATATGAGTGAGTTGCACTGAAAAACTTAGAATATAAGAAACGCACAGTGTAGTACATAGTATATGAGTGAGTTGCACTGAAAAACTTAGAATATAAGAAACGCACAGTGTAGTACATAGTATATGAGTGAGTTGCACTGAAAAATTTAGAATATAAGAAACGCACAGTGTAGTACATAGTATATGAGTGAGTTGCACTGAAAAACTTAGAATTTAGAGAAACGCACAGTGTAGTACATAGTATATGAGTGAGTTGCACTGAAAAACTTAGAATATAATAAACGCACAGTGTAGTACATAGTATATGAGTGAGTTGCACTGAAAAATTTAGAATATAAGAAACGCACAGTGTAGTACATAGTATATGAGTGAGTTGCACTGAAAAACTTAGAATTTAGAGAAACGCACAGTGTAGTACATAGTATATGAGTGAGTTGCACTGAAAAACTTAGAATATAAGAAACGCACAGTGTAGTACATAGTATATGAGTGAGTTGCACTGAAAAACTTAGAATATAAGAAACGCACAGTGTAGTACATAGTATATGAGTGAGTTGCACTGAAAAACTTAGAATATAAGAAACGCACAGTGTAGTACATAGTATATGAGTGAGTTGCACTGAAAAACTTAGAATATAATAAACGCACAGTGTAGTACATAGTATATGAGTGAGTTGCACTGAAAAACTTAGAATATAAGAAACGCACAGTGTAGTACATAGTATATGAGTGAGTTGCACTGAAAAATTTAGAATATAAGAAACGCACAGTGTAGTACATAGTATATGAGTGAGTTGCACTGAAAAACTTAGAATTTAGAGAAACGCACAGTGTAGTACATAGTATATGAGTGAGTTGCACTGAAAAACTTAGAATATAAGAAACGCACAGTGTAGTACATAGTATATGAGTGAGTTGCACTGAAAAACTTAGAATTTAAGAAACGCACAGTGTAGTACATAGTATATGAGTGAGTTGCACTGAAAAACTTAGAATTTACTGAAAAACCCGCATTACACGAAATGCACAGTGTAGTACATAGTATATGAGTGAGTTGCACTGAAAAACTTAGAATATAAGAAACGCACAGTGTAGTACATAGTATATGAGTGAGTTGCACTGAAAAACTTAGAATATAAGAAACGCACAGTGTAGTACATAGTATATGAGTGAGTTGCACTGAAAAACTTAGAATATAAGAAACGCACAGTGTAGTACATAGTATATGAGTGAGTTGCACTGAAAAACTTAGAATATAAGAAACGCACAGTGTAGTACATAGTATATGAGTGAGTTGCGATGAAAAACTTAGAATATAAGAAACGCACAGTGTAGTACATAGTATATGAGTGAGTTGCACTGAAAAACTTAGAATATAAGAAACGCACAGTGTAGTACATAGTATATGAGTGAGTTGCACTGAAAAACTTAGACTATAAGAAACGCACAGTGTAGTACATAGTATATGAGTGAGTTGCACTGAAAAACTTAGAATATAAGAAACGCACAGTGTAGTACATAGTATATGAGTGAGTTGCACTGAAAAACTTAGAATATAAGAAACGCACATTGTAGTACATAGTATATGAGTGAGTTGCACGGAAAAACCTAGAATTTAAGAAACGCACAGTGTAGTACATAGTATATGAGTGAGTTGCACTGAAAAACCTAGAATTTAAGAAACGCACAGTGTAGTACATAGTATATGAGTGAGTTGCACTGAAAAACTTAGAATATAAGAAACCCACAGTGTAGTACATAGTATATGAGTGAGTTGCACTGAAAAACTTAGAATATAAGAAACACACAGTGTAGTAAATAGTATATGAGTGAGTTGCACTGAAAAACTTAGAATATAAGAAACGCACAGTGTAGTACATAGTATATGAGTGAGTTGCGATGAAAAACTTAGAATATAAGAAACGCACAGTGTAGTACATAGTATATGAGTGAGTTGCACTGAAAAACTTAGAATTTAAGAAACGCACAGTGTAGTACATAGTATATGAGTGAGTTGCACTGAAAAACTTAGAATATAAGAAACGCACAGTGTAGTACATAGTATATGAGTGAGTTGCACTGAAAAACTTAGAATATAAGAAACGCACAGTGTAGTACATAGTATATGAGTGAGTTGCACTGAAAAACTTAGAATATAAGAAACGCACAGTGTAGTACATAGTATATGAGTGAGTTGCACTGAAAAACTTAGAATATAAGAAACGCACAGTGTAGTACATAGTATATGAGTGAGTTGCACTGAAAAACTTAGAATATAAGAAACGCACAGTGTAGTACATAGTATATGAGTGAGTTGCACTGAAAAACTTAGAATATAAGAAACGCACAGTGTAGTACATAGTATATGAGTGAGTTGCACTGAAAAACTTAGAATATAAGAAACGCACATTGTAGTACATAGTATATGAGTGAGTTGCACGGAAAAACCTAGAATTTAAGAAACGCACAGTGTAGTACATAGTATATGAGTGAGTTGCACTGAAAAACCTAGAATTTAAGAAACGCACAGTGTAGTACATAGTATATGAGTGAGTTGCACTGAAAAACTTAGAATATAAGAAACGCACAGTGTAGTACATAGTATATGAGTGAGTTGCACTGAAAAACTTAGAATATAAGAAACGCACAGTGTAGTAAATAGTATATGAGTGAGTTGCACTGAAAAACTTAGAATATAAGAAACGCACAGTGTAGTACATAGTATATGAGTGAGTTGCGATGAAAAACTTAGAATATAAGAAACGCACAGTGTAGTACATAGTATATGAGTGAGTTGCACTGAAAAACTTAGAATTTAAGAAACGCACAGTGTAGTACATAGTATATGAGTGAGTTGCACTGAAAAACTTAGAATATAAGAAACGCACAGTGTAGTACATAGTATATGAGTGAGTTGCACTGAAAAACTTAGAATATAAGAAACGCACAGTGTAGTACATATTATATGAGTGAGTTGCACTGAAAAACTTAGAATATAAGAAACGCACAGTGTAGTACATAGTATATGAGTGAGTTGCACTGAAAAACTTAGAATATAAGAAACGCACAGTGTAGTACATAGTATATGAGTGAGTTGCACTGAAAAACTTAGAATATAAAAAACGCACAGTGTAGTACATAGTATATGAGTGAGTTGCACTGAAAAACTTAGAATATAAGAAACGCACAGTGTAGTACATAGTATATGAGTGAGTTGCACTGAAAAACTTAGAATATAAGAAACGCACAGTGTAGTACATAGTATATGAGTGAGTTGCACTGAAAAACTTAGAATTTAAGAAACGCACAGTGTAGTACATAGTATATGAGTGAGTTGCACTGAAAAACTTAGAATATAAGAAACGCACAGTGTAGTACAAAGTATATGAGTGAGTTGCACTGAAAAACTTAGAATATAAGAAACGCACAGTGTAGTACATAGTATATGAGTGAGTTGCACTGAAAAACTTAGAATATAAGAAACACACAGTGTAGTACATAGTATATGAGTGAGTTGCACTGAAAAACTTAGAATTTACTGAAAAACCCGCATTACACGAAATGCACAGTGTAGTACATAGTATATGAGTGAGTTGCACTGAAAAACTTAGAATATAAGAAACGCACAGTGTAGTACATAGTATATGAGTGAGTTGCACTGAAAAACTTAGAATATAAGAAACGCACAGTGTAGTACATAGTATATGAGTGAGTTGCACTGAAAAACTTAGAATATAAGAAACGCACATTGTAGTACATAGTATATGAGTGAGTTGCACGGAAAACCTAGAATTTAAGAAACGCACAGTGTAGTACATAGTATATGAGTGAGTTGCACTGAAAAACCTAGAATTTAAGAAACGCACAGTGTAGTACATAGTATATGAGTGAGTTGCACTGAAAAACTTAGAATATAAGAAACCCACAGTGTAGTACATAGTATATGAGTGAGTTGCACTGAAAAACTTAGAATATAAGAAACGCACAGTGTAGTAAATAGTATATGAGTTAGTTGCACTGAAAAACTTAGAATATAAGAAACGCACAGTGTAGTACATAGTATATGAGTGAGTTGCGATGAAAAACTTAGAATATAAGAAACGCACAGTGTAGTACATAGTATATGAGTGAGTTGCACTGAAAAACTTCGAATATAAGAAACGCACAGTGTAGTACATAGTATATGAGTGAGTTGCACTGAAAAACTTAGAATTTAAGAAACGCACAGTGTAGTACATAGTATATGAGTGAGTTGCACTGAAAAACTTAGAATATAAGAAACGCACAGTGTAGTACATAGTATATGAGTGAGTTGCACTGAAAAACTTAGAATATAAGAAACGCACAGTGTAGTACATAGTATATGAGTGAGTTGCACTGAAAAACTTAGAATATAAGAAACGCACAGTGTAGTACATAGTATATGAGTGAGTTGCACTGAAAAACTTAGAATATAAGAAACGCACAGTGTAGTACATAGTATATGAGTGAGTTGCACTGAAAAACTTAGAATATAAAAAACGCACAGTGTAGTACATAGTATATGAGTGAGTTGCACTGAAAAACTTAGAATATAAGAAACGCACAGTGTAGTACATAGTATATGAGTGAGTTGCACTGAAAAACTTAGAATATAAGAAACGCACAGTGTAGTACATAGTATATGAGTGAGTTGCACTGAAAAACTTAGAATTTAAGAAACGCACAGTGTAGTACATAGTATATGAGTGAGTTGCACTGAAAAACTTAGAATATAAGAAACGCACAGTGTAGTACAAAGTATATGAGTGAGTTGCACTGAAAAACTTAGAATATAAGAAACGCACAGTGTAGTACATAGTATATGAGTGAGTTGCACTGAAAAACTTAGAATATAAGAAACACACAGTGTAGTACATAGTATATGAGTGAGTTGCACTGAAAAACTTAGAATTTACTGAAAAACCCGCATTACAGGAAATGCACAGTGTAGTACATAGTATATGAGTGAGTTGCACTGAAAAACTTAGAATATAAGAAACGCACAGTGTAGTACATAGTATATGAGTGAGTTGCACTGAAAAACTTAGAATATAAGAAACGCACAGTGTAGTACATAGTATATGAGTGAGTTGCACTGAAAAACTTAGAATATAAGAAACGCACAGTGTAGTACATAGTATATGAGTGAGTTGCACTGAAAAACTTAGAATATAAGAAACGCACAGTGTAGTACATAGTATATGAGTGAGTTGCACTGAAAAACTTAGAATATAAGAAACGCACAGTGTAGTACATAGTATATGAGTGAGTTGCACTGAAAAACTTAGAATATAAGAAACGCACAGTGTAGTACATAGTATATGAGTGAGTTGCACTGAAAAATTCAGAATATAAGAAACGCACAGTGTAGTACATAGTATATGAGTGAGTTGCACTGAAAAACTTAGAATTTAGAGAAACGCACAGTGTAGTACATAGTATATGAGTGAGTTGCACTGAAAAACTTAGAATATAATAAACGCACAGTGTAGTACATAGTATATGAGTGAGTTGCACTGAAAAATTTAGAATATAAGAAACGCACAGTGTAGTACATAGTATATGAGTGAGTTGCACTGAAAAACTTAGAATTTAGAGAAACGCACAGTGTAGTACATAGTATATGAGTGAGTTGCACTGAAAAACTTAGAATATAAGAAACGCACAGTGTAGTACATAGTATATGAGTGAGTTGCACTGAAAAACTTAGAATATAAGAAACGCACAGTGTAGTACATAGTATATGAGTGAGTTGCACTGAAAAACTTAGAATATAAGAAACGCACAGTGTAGTACATAGTATATGAGTGAGTTGCACTGAAAAACTTAGAATATAATAAACGCACAGTGTAGTACATAGTATATGAGTGAGTTGCACTGAAAAACTTAGAATATAAGAAACGCACAGTGTAGTACATAGTATATGAGTGAGTTGCACTGAAAAATTTAGAATATAAGAAACGCACAGTGTAGTACATAGTATATGAGTGAGTTGCACTGAAAAACTTAGAATTTAGAGAAACGCACAGTGTAGTACATAGTATATGAGTGAGTTGCACTGAAAAACTTAGAATATAAGAAACGCACAGTGTAGTACATAGTATATGAGTGAGTTGCACTGAAAAACTTAGAATTTAAGAAACGCACAGTGTAGTACATAGTATATGAGTGAGTTGCACTGAAAAACTTAGAATATAAGAAACGCACAGTGTAGTACATAGTATATGAGTGAGTTGCACTGAAAAACTTAGAATATAAGAAACGCACAGTGTAGTACATAGTATATGAGTGAGTTGCACTGAAAAACTTAGAATATAAGAAACGCACAGTGTAGTACATAGTATATGAGTGAGTTGCACTGAAAAACTTAGAATATAAGAAACGCACAGTGTAGTACATAGTATATGAGTGAGTTGCACTGAAAAACTTAGAATATAAAAAACGCACAGTGTAGTACATAGTATATGAGTGAGTTGCACTGAAAAACTTAGAATATAAGAAACGCACAGTGTAGTACATAGTATATGAGTGAGTTGCACTGAAAAACTTAGAATATAAGAAACGCACTGTGTAGTACATAGTATATGAGTGAGTTGCACTGAAAAACTTAGAATTTAAGAAACGCACAGTGTAGTACATAGTATATGAGTGAGTTGCACTGAAAAACTTAGAATATAAGAAACGCACAGTGTAGTACAAAGTATATGAGTGAGTTGCACTGAAAAACTTAGAATATAAGAAACGCACAGTGTAGTACATAGTATATGAGTGAGTTGCACTGAAAAACTTAGAATATAAGAAACACACAGTGTAGTACATAGTATATGAGTGAGTTGCACTGAAAAACTTAGAATTTACTGAAAAACCCGCATTACACGAAATGCACAGTGTAGTACATAGTATATGAGTGAGTTGCACTGAAAAACTTAGAATATAAGAAACGCACAGTGTAGTACATAGTATATGAGTGAGTTGCACTGAAAAACTTAGAATATAAGAAACGCACAGTGTAGTACATAGTATATGAGTGAGTTGCACTGAAAAACTTAGAATATAAGAAACGCACAGTGTAGTACATAGTATATGAGTGAGTTGCACTGAAAAACTTAGAATATAAGAAACGCACAGTGTAGTACATAGTATATGAGTGAGTTGCACTGAAAAACTTAGAATATAAGAAACGCACAGTGTAGTACATAGTATATGAGTGAGTTGCACTGAAAAACTTAGAATATAAGAAACGCACAGTGTAGTACATAGTATATGAGTGAGTTGCACTGAAAAATTTAGAATATAAGAAACGCACAGTGTAGTACATAGTATATGAGTGAGTTGCACTGAAAAACTTAGAATTTAGAGAAACGCACAGTGTAGTACATAGTATATGAGTGAGTTGCACTGAAAAACTTAGAATATAATAAACGCACAGTGTAGTACATAGTATATGAGTGAGTTGCACTGAAAAACTTAGAATATAAGAAACGCACAGTGTAGTACATAGTATATGAGTGAGTTGCACTGAAAAATTTAGAATATAAGAAACGCACAGTGTAGTACATAGTATATGAGTGAGTTGCACTGAAAAACTTAGAATTTAGAGAAACGCACAGTGTAGTACATAGTATATGAGTGAGTTGCACTGAAAAACTTAGAATATAAGAAACGCACAGTGTAGTACATAGTATATGAGTGAGTTGCACTGAAAAACTTAGAATATAAGAAACGCACAGTGTAGTACATAGTATATGAGTGAGTTGCACTGAAAAACTTAGAATATAAGAAACGCACAGTGTAGTACATAGTATATGAGTGAGTTGCACTGAAAAACTTAGAATATAAGAAACGCACAGTGTAGTACATAGTATATGAGTGAGTTGCACTGAAAAACTTAGAATATAAGAAACGCACAGTGTAGTACATAGTATATGAGTGAGTTGCACTGAAAAACTTAGAATATAAGAAACGCACAGTGTAGTACATAGTATATGAGTGAGTTGCACTGAAAAACTTAGAATATAAGAAACGCACAGTGTAGTACATAGTATATGAGTGAGTTGCACTGAAAAACTTAGAATATAAGAAACGCACAGTGTAGTACATAGTATATGAGTGAGTTGCACTGAAAAAATTTAGAATATAAGAAACGCACAGTGTAGTACATAGTATATGAGTGAGTTGCACTGAAAAACTTAGAATATAAGAAACGCACAGTGTAGTACATAGTATATGAGTGAGTTGCACTGAAAAACTTAGAATATAAGAAACGCACAGTGTAGTACATAGTATATGAGTGAGTTGCACTGAAAAACTTAGAATATAAGAAACGCACAGTGTAGTACATAGTATATGAGTGAGTTGCACTGAAAAAACTTAGAATATAAGAAACGCACAGTGTAGTACATAGTATATGAGTGAGTTGCACTGAAAAACTTAGAATATAAGAAACGCACAGTGTAGTACATAGTATATGAGTGAGTTGCACTGAAAAATTTAGAATATAAGAAAACGCACAGTGTAGTACATAGTATATGAGTGAGTTGCACTGAAAAACTTAGAATTTAGAGAAACGCACAGTGTAGTACATAGTATATGAGTGAGTTGCACTGAAAAACTTAGAATATAATAAACGCACAGTGTAGTACATAGTATATGAGTGAGTTGCACTGAAAAACTTAGAATATAAGAAACGCACAGTGTAGTACATAGTATATGAGTGAGTTGCACTGAAAAATTTAGAATATAAGAAACGCACAGTGTAGTACATAGTATATGAGTGAGTTGCACTGAAAAACTTAGAATTTAGAGAAACGCACAGTGTAGTACATAGTATATGAGTGAGTTGCACTGAAAAACTTAGAATATAAGAAACGCACAGTGTAGTACATAGTATATGAGTGAGTTGCACTGAAAAACTTAGAATATAAGAAACGCACAGTGTAGTACATAGTATATGAGTGAGTTGCACTGAAAAACTTAGAATATAAGAAACGCACAGTGTAGTACATAGTATATGAGTGAGTTGCACTGAAAAACTTAGAATATAAGAAACGCACAGTGTAGTACATAGTATATGAGTGAGTTGCACTGAAAAACTTAGAATATAAGAAACGCACAGTGTAGTACATAGTATATGAGTGAGTTGCACTGAAAAACTTAGAATATAAGAAACGCACAGTGTAGTACATAGTATATGAGTGAGTTGCACTGAAAAACTTAGAATATAAGAAACGCACAGTGTAGTACATAGTATATGAGTGAGTTGCACTGAAAAACTTAGAATATAAGAAACGCACAGTGTAGTACATAGTATATGAGTGAGTTGCACTGAAAAACTTAGAATATAAGAAACGCACAGTGTAGTACATAGTATATGAGTGAGTTGCACTGAAAAACTTAGAATTTAAGAAACGCACAGTGTAGTACATAGTATATGAGTGAGTTGCACTGAAAAACTTAGAATATAAGAAACGCACAGTGTAGTACATAGTATATGAGTGAGTTGCACTGAAAAACTTAGAATATAAGAAACGCACAGTGTAGTACATAGTATATGAGTGAGTTGCACTGAAAAACTTAGAATATAAGAAACGCACAGTGTAGTACATAGTATATGAGTGAGTTGCACTGAAAAACTTAGAATATAAGAAACGCACAGTGTAGTACATAGTATATGAGTGAGTTGCACTGAAAAACTTAGAATATAAGAAACGCACAGTGTAGTACATAGTATATGAGTGAGTTGCACTGAAAAACTTAGAATATAAGAAACGCACAGTGTAGTACATAGTATATGAGTGAGTTGCACTGAAAAACTTAGAATTTACTGAAAACCCGCATTACACGAAATGCACAGTGTAGTACATAGTATATGAGTGAGTTGCACTGAAAAAACTCTAGAATATAAGAAACGCACAGTGTAGTACATAGTATATGAGTGAGTTGCACTGAAAAACTTAGAATATAAGAAACGCACAGTGTAGTACATAGTATATGAGTGAGTTGCACTCAAAAACTTAGAATATAAGAAACGCACAGTGTAGTACATAGTATATGAGTGAGTTGCACTGAAAAACTTAGAATATAAGAAACGCACAGTGTAGTACATAGTATATGAGTGAGTTGCACTGAAAAACTTAGAATATAAGAAACGCACAGTGTAGTACATAGTATATGAGTGAGTTGCACTGAAAAACTTAGAATATAAGAAACGCACAGTGTAGTACATAGTATATGAGTGAGTTGCACTGAAAAACTTAGAATATAAGAAACGCACAGTGTAGTACATAGTATATGAGTGAGTTGCACTGAAAAACTTAGAATATAAGAAACGCACAGTGTAGTACATAGTATATGAGTGAGTTGCACTGAAAAACTTAGAATATAAGAAACGCACAGTGTAGTACATAGTATATGAGTGATTTGCACTGAAAAACTTAGAATATAAGAAACGCACAGTGTAGTACATAGTATATGAGTGAGTTGCACTGAAAAACTTAGAATATAAGAAACGCACAGTGTAGTACATAGTATATGAGTGAGTTGCACTGAGAAACTTAGAATATAAGAAACGCACAGTGTAGTACATAGTATATGAGTGAGTTGCACTGAAAAACTTAGAATATAAGAAACGCACAGTGTAGTACATAGTATATGAGTGAGTTGCACTGAAAAACTTAGAATATAAGAAACGCACAGTGTAGTACATAGTATATGAGTGAGTTGCACTGAAAAACTTAGAATATAAGAAACGCACAGTGTAGTACATAGTATATGAGTGAGTTGCACTGAAAAACTTAGAATATAAGAAACGCACAGTGTAGTACATAGTATATGAGTGAGTTGCACTGAAAAACTTAGAATATAAGAAACGCACAGTGTAGTACATAGTATATGAGTGAGTTGCACTGAAAAACTTAGAATATAAGAAACGCACAGTGTAGTACATAGTATATGAGTGAGTTGCACTGAAAAACTTAGAATATAAGAAACGCACAGTGTAGTACATAGTATATGAGTGAGTTGCACTGAAAAACTTAGAATATAAGAAACGCACAGTGTAGTACATAGTATATGAGTGAGTTGCACTGAAAAACTTAGAATATAAGAAAACGCACAGTGTAGTACATAGTATATGAGTGAGTTGCACTGAAAAAACTTAGAATATAAGAAACGCACAGTGTAGTACATAGTATATGAGTGAGTTGCACTGAAAAACTTAGAATATAAGAAACGCACAGTGTAGTACATAGTATATGAGTGAGTTGCACTGAAAAACTTAGAATATAAGAAACGCACAGTGTAGTACATAGTATATGAGTGAGTTGCACTGAAAAACTTAGAATATAAGAAACGCACAGTGTAGTACATAGTATATGAGTGAGTTGCACTGAAAAACTTAGAATATAAGAAACGCACAGTGTAGTACATAGTATATGAGTGAGTTGCACTGAAAAACTTAGAATATAAGAAACGCACAGTGTAGTACATAGTATATGAGTGAGTTGCACTGAAAAACTTAGAATATAAGAAACGCACAGTGTAGTACATAGTATATGAGTGAGTTGCACTGAAAAACTTAGAATATAAGAAACGCACAGTGTAGTACATAAGGTAGTATATGAGTGAGTT
>NW_028227280.1:6602873-6731315 GCF_978045245.1 Mus caroli
GTACATAGTATATGAGTGAGTTGCACTGAAAAACTTAGAATATAAGAAACGCACAGTGTAGTACATAGTATATGAGTGAGTTGCACTGAAAAACTTAGAATATAAGAAACGCACAGTGTAGTACATAGTATATGAGTGAGTTGCACTGAAAAACTTAGAATATAAGAAACGCACAGTGTAGTACATAGTATATGAGTGAGTTGCACTGAAAAACTTAGAATATAAGAAACGCACAGTGTAGTACATAGTATATGAGTGAGTTGCACTGAAAACTTAGAATATAAGAAACGCACAGTGTAGTACATAGTATATGAGTGAGTTGCACTGAAAAACTTAGAATATAAGAAACGCACAGTGTAGTACATAGTATATGAGTGAGTTGCACTGAAAAACTTAGAATATAAGAAACGCACAGTGTAGTACATAGTATATGAGTGAGTTGCACTGAAAAACTTAGAATTTAAGAAACGCACAGTGTAGTACATAGTATATGAGTGAGTTGCACTGAAAAACTTAGAATATAAGAAACGCACAGTGTAGTACAAAGTATATGAGTGAGTTGCACTGAAAAACTTAGAATATAAGAAACGCACAGTGTAGTACATAGTATATGAGTGAGTTGCACTGAAAAACTTAGAATATAAGAAACACACAGTGTAGTACATAGTATATGAGTGAGTTGCACTGAAAAACTTAGAATTTACTGAAAAACCCGCATTACACGAAATGCACAGTGTAGTACATAGTATATGAGTGAGTTGCACTAAAAAACTTAGAATATAAGAAACGCACAGTGTAGTACATAGTATATGAGTGAGTTGCACTGAAAAACTTAGAATATAAGAAACGCACAGTGTAGTACATAGTATATGAGTGAGTTGCACTGAAAAACTTAGAATATAAGAAACGCACAGTGTAGTACATAGTATATGAGTGAGTTGCACTGAAAAACTTAGAATATAAGAAACGCACAGTGTAGTACATAGTATATGAGTGAGTTGCACTGAAAAACTTAGAATATAAGAAACGCACAGTGTAGTACATAGTATATGAGTGAGTTGCACTGAAAAACTTAGAATATAAGAAACGCACAGTGTAGTACATAGTATATGAGTGAGTTGCACTGAAAAATTTAGAATATAAGAAACGCACAGTGTAGTACATAGTATATGAGTGAGTTGCAATGAAAAACTTAGAATTTAGAGAAACGCACAGTGTAGTACATAGTATATGAGTGAGTTGCACTGAAAAACTTAGAATATAAGAAACGCACAGTGTAGTACATAGTATATGAGTGAGTTGCACTGAAAAACTTAGAATATAAGAAACGCACAGTGTAGTACATAGTATATGAGTGAGTTGCACTGAAAAATTTAGAATATAAGAAACGCACAGTGTAGTACATAGTATATGAGTGAGTTGCACTGAAAAACTTAGAATTTAGAGAAACGCACAGTGTAGTACATAGTATATGAGTGAGTTGCACTGAAAAACTTAGAATATAAGAAACGCACAGTGTAGTACATAGTATATGAGTGAGTTGCACTGAAAAACTTAGAATATAAGAAACGCACAGTGTAGTACATAGTATATGAGTGAGTTGCACTGAAAAACTTAGAATTTAAGAAACGCACAGTGTAGTACATAGTATATGAGTGAGTTGCACTGAAAAACTTAGAATTTACTGAAAAACCCGCATTACACGAAATGCACAGTGTAGTACATAGTATATGAGTGAGTTGCACTGAAAAACTTAGAATATAAGAAACGCACAGTGTAGTACATAGTATATGAGTGAGTTGCACTGAAAAACTTAGAATATAAGAAACGCACAGTGTAGTACATAGTATATGAGTGAGTTGCACTGAAAAACTTAGAATATAAGAAACGCACAGTGTAGTACATAGTATATGAGTGAGTTGCACTGAAAAACTTAGAATATAAGAATCGCACAGTGTAGTACATAGTATATGAGTGAGTTGCACTGAAAAACTTAGAATATAAGAAACGCACAGTGTAGTACATAGTATAAGAGTGAGTTGCACTGAAAAACTTAGAATATAAGAAACGCACAGTGTAGTACATAGTATATGAGTGAGTTGCACTGAAAAACTTAGAATATAAGAAACGCACAGTGTAGTACATAGTATATGAGTGAGTTGCACTGAAAAACTTAGAATATAATAAACGCACAGTGTAGTACATAGTATATGAGTGAGTTGCACTGAAAAACTTAGAATATAAGAAACGCACAGTGTAGTACATAGTATATGAGTGAGTTGCACTGAAAAACTTAGAATATAAGAAACGCACATTGTAGTACATAGTATATGAGTGAGTTGCACGGAAAAACCTAGAATTTAAGAAACGCACAGTGTAGTACATAGTATATGAGTGAGTTGCACTGAAAAACTTAGAATTTAAGAAACGCACAGTGTAGTACATAGTATATGAGTGAGTTGCACTGAAAAACTTAGAATATAAGAAACGCACAGTGTAGTGCATAGTATATGAGTGAGTTGCACTGAAAAACTTAGAATATAAGAAACGCACAGTGTAGTACATAGTATATGAGTGAGTTGCACTGAAAAACTTAGAATATAAGAAACGCACAGTGTAGTACATAGTATATGAGTGAGTTGCACTGAAAAACTTAGAATATAAGAAACGCACAGTGTAGTACATAGTATATGAGTGAGTTGCACTGAAAAACTTAGAATATAAGAAACGCACAGTGTAGTACATAGTATATGAGTGAGTTGCACTGAAAAACTTAGAATATAAGAAACGCACAGTGTAGTACATAGTATATGAGTGAGTTGCACTGAAAAACTTAGAATTTAAGAAACGCACAGTGTAGTACATAGTATATGAGTGAGTTGCACTGAAAAACTTAGAATATAAGAAACGCACAGTGTAGTACAAAGTATATGAGTGAGTTGCACTGAAAAACTTAGAATATAAGAAACGCACAGTGTAGTACATAGTATATGAGTGAGTTGCACTGAAAAACTTAGAATATAAGAAACGCACAGTATAGTACATAGTATATGAGTGAGTTGCACTGAAAAACTTAGAATTTAAGAAACGCACAGTGTAGTACATAGTATATGAGTGAGTTGCACTGAAAAACTTAGAATTTACTGAAAAACCCGCATTACACGAAATGCACAGTGTAGTACATAGTATAAGAGTGAGTTGCACTGAAAAACTTAGAATATAAGAAACGCACAGTGTAGTACATAGTATATGAGTGAGTTGCACTGAAAAACTTAGAATATAAGAAACGCACAGTTTAGTACATAGTATATGAGTGAGTTGCACTGAAAAACTTAGAATATAAGAAACGCACAGTGTAGTACATAGTATATGAGTGAGTTGCACTGAAAAACTTAGAATATAAGAAACGCACAGTGTAGTACATAGTATATGAGTGAGTTGCACTGAAAAACTTAGAATATAAGAAACGCACAGTGTAGTACATAGTATATGAGTGAGTTGCACTGAAAAACTTAGAATATAAGAAACGCACAGTGTAGTACATAGTATATGAGTGAGTTGCACTGAAAAACTTAGAATATAAGAAACGCACAGTGTAGTACATAGTATATGAGTGAGTTGCACTGAAAAACTTAGAATATAAGAAACGCACAGTGTAGTACATAGTATATGACTGAGTTGCACTGAAAAACTTAGAATATAAGAAACGCACAGTGTAGTACATAGTATATGAGTGAGTTGCACTGAAAAATTTAGAATATAAGAAACGCACAGTGTAGTACATAGTATATGAGTGAGTTGCACTGAAAAACTTAGAATTTAGAGAAACGCACAGTGTAGTACATAGTATATGAGTGAGTTGCACTGAAAAACTTAGAATATAATAAACGCACAGTGTAGTACATAGTATATGAGTGAGTTGCACTGAAAAACTTAGAATATAAGAAACGCACAGTGTAGTACATAGTATATGAGTGAGTTGCACTGAAAAATTTAGAATATAAGAAACGCACAGTGTAGTACATAGTATATGAGTGAGTTGCACTGAAAAACTTAGAATATAAGAAACGCACAGTGTAGTACATAGTATATGAGTGAGTTGCACTGAAAAACTTAGAATATAAGAAACGCACAGTGTAGTACATAGTATATGAGTGAGTTGCACTGAAAAACTTAGAATTTAAGAAACGCACAGTGTAGTACATAGTATATGAGTGAGTTGCACTGAAAAACTTAGAATTTACTGAAAAACCCGCATTACACGAAATGCACAGTGTAGTACATAGTATATGAGTGAGTTGCACTGAAAAACTTAGAATATAAGAAACGCACAGTGTAGTACATAGTATATGAGTGAGTTGCACTGAAAAACTTAGAATATAAGAAACGCACAGTGTAGTACATAGTATATGAGTGAGTTGCACTGAAAAACTTAGAATATAAGAAACGCACAGTGTAGTACATAGTATATGAGTGAGTTGCACTGAAAAACTTAGAATATAAGAATCGCACAGTGTAGTACATAGTATATGAGTGAGTTGCACTGAAAAACTTAGAATATAAGAAACGCACAGTGTAGTACATAGTATAAGAGTGAGTTGCACTGAAAAACTTAGAATATAAGAAACGCACAGTGTAGTACATAGTATATGAGTGAGTTGCACTGAAAAACTTAGAATATAAGAAACGCACAGTGTAGTACATAGTATATGAGTGAGTTGCACTGAAAAACTTAGAATATAATAAACGCACAGTGTAGTACATAGTATATGAGTGAGTTGCACTGAAAAACTTAGAATATAAGAAACGCACAGTGTAGTACATAGTATATGAGTGAGTTGCACTGAAAAACTTAGAATATAAGAAACGCACATTGTAGTACATAGTATATGAGTGAGTTGCACGGAAAAACCTAGAATTTAAGAAACGCACAGTGTAGTACATAGTATATGAGTGAGTTGCACTGAAAAACTTAGAATTTAAGAAACGCACAGTGTAGTACATAGTATATGAGTGAGTTGCACTGAAAAACTTAGAATATAAGAAACGCACAGTGTAGTGCATAGTATATGAGTGAGTTGCACTGAAAAACTTAGAATATAAGAAACGCACAGTGTAGTACATAGTATATGAGTGAGTTGCACTGAAAAACTTAGAATATAAGAAACGCACAGTGTAGTACATAGTATATGAGTGAGTTGCACTGAAAAACTTAGAATATAAGAAACGCACAGTGTAGTACATAGTATATGAGTGAGTTGCACTGAAAAACTTAGAATATAAGAAATGCACAGTGTAGTACATAGTATATGAGTGAGTTGCACTGAAAAACTTAGAATATAAGAAACGCACAGTGTAGTACATAGTATATGAGTGAGTTGCACTGAAAAACTTAGAATTTAAGAAACGCACAGTGTAGTACATAGTATATGAGTGAGTTGCACTGAAAAACTTAGAATATAAGAAACGCACAGTGTAGTACAAAGTATATGAGTGAGTTGCACTGAAAAACTTAGAATATAAGAAACGCACAGTGTAGTACATAGTATATGAGTGAGTTGCACTGAAAAACTTAGAATATAATAAACGCACAGTATAGTACATAGTATATGAGTGAGTTGCACTGAAAAACTTAGAATTTAAGAAACGCACAGTGTAGTACATAGTATATGAGTGAGTTGCACTGAAAAACTTAGAATTTACTGAAAAACCCGCATTACAAGAAATGCACAGTGTAGTACATAGTATAAGAGTGAGTTGCACTGAAAAACTTAGAATATAAGAAACGCACAGTGTAGTACATAGTATATGAGTGAGTTGCACTGAAAAACTTAGAATATAAGAAACGCACAGTTTAGTACATAGTATATGAGTGAGTTGCACTGAAAAACTTAGAATATAAGAAACGCACAGTGTAGTACATAGTATATGAGTGAGTTGCACTGAAAAACTTAGAATATAAGAAACGCACAGTGTAGTACATAGTATATGAGTGAGTTGCACTGAAAAACTTAGAATATAAGAAACGCACAGTGTAGTACATAGTATATGAGTGAGTTGCACTGAAAAACTTAGAATATAAGAAACGCACAGTGTAGTACATAGTATATGAGTGAGTTGCACTGAAAAACTTAGAATATAAGAAACGCACAGTGTAGTACATAGTATATGAGTGAGTTGCACTGAAAAACTTAGAATATAAGAAACGCACAGTGTAGTACATAGTATATGACTGAGTTGCACTGAAAAACTTAGAATATAAGAAACGCACAGTGTAGTACATAGTATATGAGTGAGTTGCACTGAAAAATTTAGAATATAAGAAACGCACAGTGTAGTACATAGTATATGAGTGAGTTGCACTGAAAAACTTAGAATTTAGAGAAACGCACAGTGTAGTACATAGTATATGAGTGAGTTGCACTGAAAAACTTAGAATATAATAAACGCACAGTGTAGTACATAGTATATGAGTGAGTTGCACTGAAAAACTTAGAATATAAGAAACGCACAGTGTAGTACATAGTATATGAGTGAGTTGCACTGAAAAATTTAGAATATAAGAAACGCACAGTGTAGTACATAGTATATGAGTGAGTTGCACTGAAAAACTTAGAATATAAGAAACGCACAGTGTAGTACATAGTATATGAGTGAGTTGCACTGAAAAACTTAGAATATAAGAAACGCACAGTGTAGTACATAGTATATGAGTGAGTTGCACTGAAAAACTTAGAATTTAAGAAACGCACAGTGTAGTACATAGTATATGAGTGAGTTGCACTGAAAAACTTAGAATTTACTGAAAAACCCGCATTACACGAAATGCACAGTGTAGTACATAGTATATGAGTGAGTTGCACTGAAAAATTTAGAATATAAGAAACGCACAGTGTAGTACATAGTATATGAGTGAGTTGCACTGAAAAACTTAGAATATAAGAAACGCACAGTGTAGTACATAGTATATGAGTGAGTTGCACTGAAAAACTTAGAATATAAGAAACGCACAGTGTAGTACATAGTATATGAGTGAGTTGCACTGAAAAACTTAGAATATAAGAATCGCACAGTGTAGTACATAGTATATGAGTGAGTTGCACTGAAAAACTTAGAATATAAGAAACGCACAGTGTAGTACATAGTATAAGAGTGAGTTGCACTGAAAAACTTAGAATATAAGAAACGCACAGTGTAGTACATAGTATATGAGTGAGTTGCACTGAAAAACTTAGAATATAAGAAACGCACAGTGTAGTACATAGTATATGAGTGAGTTGCACTGAAAAACTTAGAATATAAGAAACGCACAGTGTAGTACATAGTATATGAGTGAGTTGCACTGAAAAACTTAGAATATAAGAAACGCACAGTGTAGTACATAGTATATGAGTGAGTTGCACTGAAAAACTTAGAATATAAGAAACGCACATTGTAGTACATAGTATATGAGTGAGTTGCACGGAAAAACCTAGAATTTAAGAAACGCACAGTGTAGTACATAGTATATGAGTGAGTTGCACTGAAAAACTTAGAATTTAAGAAACGGACAGTGTAGTACATAGTATATGAGTGAGTTGCACTGAAAAACTTAGAATATAAGAAACGCACAGTGTAGTGCATAGTATATGAGTGAGTTGCACTGAAAAACTTAGAATATAAGAAACGCACAGTGTAGTACATAGTATATGAGTGAGTTGCACTGAAAAACTTAGAATATAAGAAACGCACAGTGTAGTACATAGTATATGAGTGAGTTGCACTGAAAAACTTAGAATATAAGAAACGCACAGTGTAGTACATAGTATATGAGTGAGTTGCACTGAAAAACTTAGAATATAAGAAACGCACAGTGTAGTACATAGTATATGAGTGGGTTGCACTGAAAAACTTAGAATATAAGAAACGCACAGTGTAGTACATAGTATATGAGTGAGTTGCACTGAAAAACTTAGAATATAAGAAACGCACAGTGTAGTACAAAGTATATGAGTGAGTTGCACTGAAAAACTTAGAATATAAGAAACGCACAGTGTAGTACATAGTATATGAGTGAGTTGCACTGAAAAACTTAGAATATAAGAAACGCACAGTGTAGTACATAGTATATGAGTGAGTTGCACTGAAAAACTTAGAATTTAAGAAACGAACAGTGTAGTACATAGTATATGAGTGAGTTGCACTGAAAAACTTAGAATTTACTGAAAAACCCGCATTACACGAAATGCACAGTGTAGTACATAGTATATGAGTGAGTTGCACTGAAAAACTTAGAATATAAGAAACGCACAGTGTAGTACATAGTATATGAGTGAGTTGCACTGAAAAACTTAGAATATAAGAAACGCACAGTGTAGTACATAGTATATGAGTGAGTTGCACTGAAAAACTTAGAATATAAGAAACGCACAGTGTAGTACATAGTATATGAGTGAGTTGCACTGAAAAACTTAGAATATAAGAAACGCACAGTGTAGTACATAGTATATGAGTGAGTTGCACTGAAAAACTTAGAATATAAGAAACGCACAGTGTAGTACATAGTATATGAGTGAGTTGCACTGAAAAACTTAGAATTTAAGAAACGCACAGTGTAGTACATAGTATATGAGTGAGTTGCACTGAAAAACTTAGAATATAAGAAACGCACAGTGTAGTACAAAGTATATGAGTGAGTTGCACTGAAAAACTTAGAATATAAGAAACGCACAGTGTAGTACATAGTATATGAGTGAGTTGCACTGAAAAACTTAGAATATAAGAAACACACAGTGTAGTACATAGTATATGAGTGAGTTGCACTGAAAAACTTAGAATTTACTGAAAAACCCGCATTACACGAAATGCACAGTGTAGTACATAGTATATGAGTGAGTTGCACTGAAAAACTTAGAATATAAGAAACGCACAGTGTAGTACATAGTATATGAGTGAGTTGCACTGAAAAACTTAGAATATAAGAAACGCACAGTGTAGTACATAGTATATGAGTGAGTTGCACTGAAAAACTTAGAATATAAGAAACGCACAGTGTAGTACATAGTATATGAGTGAGTTGCACTGAAAAACTTAGAATATAAGAAACGCACAGTGTAGTACATAGTATATGAGTGAGTTGCACTGAAAAACTTAGAATATAAGAAACGCACAGTGTAGTACATAGTATATGAGTGAGTTGCACTGAAAAACTTAGAATATAAGAAACGCACAGTGTAGTACATAGTATATGAGTGAGTTGCACTGAAAAATTTAGAATATAAGAAACGCACAGTGTAGTACATAGTATATGAGTGAGTTGCACTGAAAAACTTAGAATTTAGAGAAACGCACAGTGTAGTACATAGTATATGAGTGAGTTGCACTGAAAAACTTAGAATATAATAAACGCACAGTGTAGTACATAGTATATGAGTGAGTTGCACTGAAAAACTTAGAATATAAGAAACGCACAGTGTAGTACATAGTATATGAGTGAGTTGCACTGAAAAATTTAGAATATAAGAAACGCACAGTGTAGTACATAGTATATGAGTGAGTTGCACTGAAAAACTTAGAATTTAGAGAAACGCACAGTGTAGTACATAGTATATGAGTGAGTTGCACTGAAAAACTTAGAATATAAGAAACGCACAGTGTAGTACATAGTATATGAGTGAGTTGCACTGAAAAACTTAGAATATAAGAAACGCACAGTGTAGTACATAGTATATGAGTGAGTTGCACTGAAAAACTTAGAATTTAAGAAACGCACAGTGTAGTACATAGTATATGAGTGAGTTGCACTGAAAAACTTAGAATTTACTGAAAAACCCGCATTACACGAAATGCACAGTGTAGTACATAGTATATGAGTGAGTTGCACTGAAAAACTTAGAATATAAGAAACGCACAGTGTAGTACATAGTATATGAGTGAGTTGCACTGAAAAACTTAGAATATAAGAAACGCACAGTGTAGTACATAGTATATGAGTGAGTTGCACTGAAAAACTTAGAATATAAGAAACGCACATTGTAGTACATAGTATATGATTGAGTTGCACGGAAAAACCTAGAATTTAAGAAACGCACGGTGTAGTACATAGTATATGAGTGAGTTGCACTGAAAAACCTAGAATTTAAGAAACGCACAGTGTAGTACATAGTATATGAGTGAGTTGCACTGAAAAACTTAGAATATAAGAAACGCACAGTGTAGTACATAGTATATGAGTGAGTTGCACTGAAAAACTTAGAATATAAGAAACGCACAGTGTAGTAAATAGTATATGAGTGAGTTGCACTGAAAAACTTAGAATATAAGAAACGCACAGTGTAGTACATAGTATATGAGTGAGTTGCGATGAAAAACTTAGAATATAAGAAACGCACAGTGTAGTACATAGTATATGAGTGAGTTGCACTGAAAAACTTAGAATATAAGAAACGCACAGTGTAGTACATAGTATATGAGTGAGTTGCACTGAAAAACTTAGAATTTAAGAAACGCACAGTGTAGTACATAGTATATGAGTGAGTTGCACTGAAAAACTTAGAATATAAGAAACGCACAGTGTAGTACATAGTATATGAGTGAGTTGCACTGAAAAACTTAGAATATAAGAAACGCACAGTGTAGTACATAGTATATGATTGAGTTGCACTGAAAAACTTAGAATATAAGAAACGCACAGTGTAGTACATAGTATATGAGTGAGTTGCACTGAAAAACTTAGAATATAAGAAACGCACAGTGTAGTACATAGTATATGAGTGAGTTGCACTGAAAAACTTAGAATATAAAAAACGCACAGTGTAGTACATAGTATATGAGTGAGTTGCACTGAAAAACTTAGAATATAAGAAACGCACAGTGTAGTACATAGTATATGAGTGAGTTGCACTGAAAAACTTAGAATATAAGAAACGCACAGTGTAGTACATAGTATATGAGTGAGTTGCACTGAAAAACTTAGAATTTAAGAAACGCACAGTGTAGTACATAGTATATGAGTGAGTTGCACTGAAAAACTTAGAATATAAGAAACGCACAGTGTAGTACATTGTATATGAGTGAGTTGCACTGAAAAACTTAGAATATCAGAAACGCACAGTGTAGTACATAGTATATGAGTGAGTTGCACTGAAAAACTTAGAATATAAGAAACGCACAGTGTAGTACATAGTATATGAGTGAGTTGCACTGAAAAACTTAGAATATAAAAAACGCACAGTGTAGTACATAGTATATGAGTGAGTTGCACTGAAAAACTTAGAATATAAGAAACGCACAGTGTAGTACATAGTATATGAGTGAGTTGCACTGAAAAACTTAGAATATAAGAAACGCACAGTGTAGTACATAGTATATGAGTGAGTTGCACTGAAAAACTTAGAATTTAAGAAACGCACAGTGTAGTACATAGTATATGAGTGAGTTGCACTGAAAAACTTAGAATATAAGAAACGCACAGTGTAGTACAAAGTATATGATTGAGTTGCACTGAAAAACTTAGAATATAAGAAACGCACAGTGTAGTACATAGTATATGAGTGAGTTGCACTGAAAAACTTAGAATATAAGAAACGCACAGTGTAGTACATAGTATATGAGTGAGTTGCACTGAAAAACTTAGAATTTAAGAAACGCACAGTGTAGTACATAGTATATGAGTGAGTTGCACTGAAAAACTTAGAATATAAGAAACGCACAGTGTAGTACAAAGTATATGAGTGAGTTGCACTGAAAAACTTAGAATATAAGAAACGCACAGTGTAGTACATAGTATATGAGTGAGTTGCACTGAAAAACTTAGAATATAAGAAACGCACAGTGTAGTACATAGTATATGAGTGAGTTGCACTGAAAAACTTAGAATTTAAGAAACGCACAGTGTAGTACATAGTATATGAGTGAGTTGCACTGAAAAACTTAGAATTTACTGAAAAACCCGCATTACACGAAATGCACAGTGTAGTACATAGTATATGAGTGAGTTGCACTGAAAAACTTAGAATATAAGAAACGCACAGTGTAGTACATAGTATATGAGTGAGTTGCACTGAAAAACTTAGAATATAAGAAACGCACAGTTTAGTACATAGTATATGAGTGAGTTGCACTGAAAAACTTAGAATATAAGAAACGCACAGTGTAGTACATAGTATATGAGTGAGTTGCACTGAAAAACTTAGAATATAAGAAACGCACAGTGTAGTACATAGTATATGAGTGAGTTGCACTGAAAAACTTAGAATATAAGAAACGCACAGTGTAGTACATAGTATATGAGTGAGTTGCACTGAAAAACTTAGAATATAAGAAACGCACAGTGTAGTACATAGTATATGAGTGAGTTGCACTGAAAAACTTAGAATATAAGAAACGCACAGTGTAGTACATAGTATATGAGTGAGTTGCACTGAAAAACTTAGAATATAAGAAACGCACAGTGTAGTACATAGTATATGACTGAGTTGCACTGAAAAACTTAGAATATAAGAAACGCACAGTGTAGTACATAGTATATGAGTGAGTTGCACTGAAAAATTTAGAATATAAGAAACGCACAGTGTAGTACATAGTATATGAGTGAGTTGCACTGAAAAACTTAGAATTTAGAGAAACGCACAGTGTAGTACATAGTATATGAGTGAGTTGCACTGAAAAACTTAGAATATAATAAACGCACAGTGTAGTACATAGTATATGAGTGAGTTGCACTGAAAAACTTAGAATATAAGAAACGCACAGTGTAGTACATAGTATATGAGTGAGTTGCACTGAAAAATTTAGAATATAAGAAACGCACAGTGTAGTACATAGTATATGAGTGAGTTGCACTGAAAAACTTAGAATATAAGAAACGCACAGTGTAGTACATAGTATATGAGTGAGTTGCACTGAAAAACTTAGAATATAAGAAACGCACAGTGTAGTACATAGTATATGAGTGAGTTGCACTGAAAAACTTAGAATATAATAAACGCACAGTGTAGTACATAGTATATGAGTGAGTTGCACTGAAAAACTTAGAATATAAGAAACGCACAGTGTAGTACATAGTATATGAGTGAGTTGCACTGAAAAATTTAGAATATAAGAAACGCACAGTGTAGTACATAGTATATGAGTGAGTTGCACTGAAAAACTTAGAATTTAGAGAAACGCACAGTGTAGTACATAGTATATGAGTGAGTTGCACTGAAAAACTTAGAATATAAGAAACGCACAGTGTAGTACATAGTATATGAGTGAGTTGCACTGAAAAACTTAGAATATAAGAAACGCACAGTGTAGTACATAGTATATGAGTGAGTTGCACTGAAAAACTTAGAATTTACTGAAAAACCCGCATTACACGAAATGCACAGTGTAGTACATAGTATATGAGTGAGTTGCACTGAAAAACTTAGAATATAAGAAACGCACAGTGTAGTACATAGTATATGAGTGAGTTGCACTGAAAAACTTAGAATATAAGAAACGCACAGTGTAGTACATAGTATATGAGTGAGTTGCACTGAAAAACTTAGAATATAAGAAACGCACAGTGTAGTACATAGTATATGAGTGAGTTGCACTGAAAAACTTAGAATATAAGAAACGCACAGTGTAGTACATAGTATATGAGTGAGTTGCACTGAAAAACTTAGAATATAAGAAACGCACAGTGTAGTACATAGTATATGAGTGAGTTGCACTGAAAAACTTAGAATATAAGAAACGCACAGTGTAGTACATAGTATATGAGTGAGTTGCGATGAAAAACTTAGAATATAAGAAACGCACAGTGTAGTACATAGTATATGAGTGAGTTGCACTGAAAAACTTAGAATATAAGAAACGCACAGTGTAGTACATAGTATATGAGTGAGTTGCACTGAAAAACTTAGAATTTAAGAAACGCACAGTGTAGTACATAGTATATGAGTGAGTTGCACTGAAAAACTTAGAATATAAGAAACGCACAGTGTAGTACATAGTATATGAGTGAGTTGCACTGAAAAACTTAGAATATAAGAAACGACAGTGTAGTACATAGTATATGAGTGAGTTGCACTGAAAAACTTAGAATATAAGAAACGCACAGTGTAGTACATAGTATATGAGTGAGTTGCACTGAAAAACTTAGAATATAAGAAACGCACAGTGTAGTACATAGTATATGAGTGAGTTGCACTGAAAACTTAGAATATAAGAAACGCACAGTGTAGTACATAGTATATGAGTGAGTTGCACTGAAAAACTTAGAATATAAGAAACGCACAGTGTAGTACATAGTATATGAGTGAGTTGCACTGAAAAACTTAGAATATAAGAAACGCACAGTGTAGTACATAGTATATGAGTGAGTTGCACTGAAAAACTTAGAATTTAAGAAACGCACAGTGTAGTACATAGTATATGAGTGAGTTGCACTGAAAAACTTAGAATATAAGAAACGCACAGTGTAGTACAAAGTATATGAGTGAGTTGCACTGAAAAACTTAGAATATAAGAAACGCACAGTGTAGTACATAGTATATGAGTGAGTTGCACTGAAAAACTTAGAATATAAGAAACACACAGTGTAGTACATAGTATATGAGTGAGTTGCACTGAAAAACTTAGAATTTACTGAAAAACCCGCATTACACGAAATGCACAGTGTAGTACATAGTATATGAGTGAGTTGCACTGAAAAACTTAGAATATAAGAAACGCACAGTGTAGTACATAGTATATGAGTGAGTTGCACTGAAAACTTAGAATATAAGAAACGCACAGTGTAGTACATAGTATATGAGTGAGTTGCACTGAAAAACTTAGAATATAAGAAACGCACAGTGTAGTACATAGTATATGAGTGAGTTGCACTGAAAAACTTAGAATATAAGAAACGCACAGTGTAGTACATAGTATATGAGTGAGTTGCACTGAAAAACTTAGAATATAAGAAACGCACAGTGTAGTACATAGTATATGAGTGAGTTGCACTGAAAAACTTAGAATATAAGAATCGCACAGTGTAGTACATAGTATATGAGTGAGTTGCACTGAAAAACTTAGAATATAAGAAACGCACAGTGTAGTACATAGTATAAGAGTGAGTTGCACTGAAAAACTTAGAATATAAGAAACGCACAGTGTAGTACATAGTATATGAGTGAGTTGCACTGAAAAACTTAGAATATAAGAAACGCACAGTGTAGTACATAATATATGAGTGAGTTGCACTGAAAAACTTAGAATATAATAAACGCACAGTGTAGTACATAGTATATGAGTGAGTTGCACTGAAAAACTTAGAATATAAGAAACGCACAGTGTAGTACATAGTATATGAGTGAGTTGCACTGAAAAACTTAGAATATAAGAAACGCACATTGTAGTACATAGTATATGAGTGAGTTGCACGGAAAAACTTAGAATTTAAGAAACGCACAGTGTAGTACATAGTATATGAGTGAGTTGCACTGAAAAACTTAGAATTTAAGAAACGCACAGTGTAGTACATAGTATATGAGTGAGTTGCACTGAAAAACTTAGAATATAAGAAACGCACAGTGTAGTGCATAGTATATGAGTGAGTTGCACTGAAAAACTTAGAATATAAGAAACGCACAGTGTAGTACATAGTATATGAGTGAGTTGCACTGAAAAACTTAGAATATAAGAAACGCACAGTGTAGTACATAGTATATGAGTGAGTTGCACTGAAAAACTTAGAATATAAGAAACGCACAGTGTAGTACATAGTATATGAGTGAGTTGCACTGAAAAACTTAGAATATAAGAAACGCACAGTGTAGTACATAGTATATGAGTGAGTTGCACTGAAAAACTTAGAATATAAGAAACGCACAGTGTAGTACATAGTATATGAGTGAGTTGCACTGAAAAACTTAGAATTTAAGAAACGCACAGTGTAGTACATAGTATATGAGTGAGTTGCACTGAAAAACTTAGAATATAAGAAACGCACAGTGTAGTACAAAGTATATGAGTGAGTTGCACTGAAAAACTTAGAATATAAGAAACGCACAGTGTAGTACATAGTATATGAGTGAGTTGCACTGAAAAACTTAGAATATAAGAAACGCACAGTGTAGTACATAGTATATGAGTGAGTTGCACTGAAAAACTTAGAATTTAAGAAACGCACAGTGTAGTACATAGTATATGAGTGAGTTGCACTGAAAAACTTAGAATTTACTGAAAAACCCGCATTACACGAAATGCACAGTGTAGTACATAGTATATGAGTGAGTTGCACTGAAAAACTTAGAATATAAGAAACGCACAGTGTAGTACATAGTATATGAGTGAGTTGCACTGAAAAACTTAGAATATAAGAAACGCACAGTTTAGTACATAGTATATGAGTGAGTTGCACTGAAAAACTTAGAATATAAGAAACGCACAGTGTAGTACATAGTATATGAGTGAGTTGCACTGAAAAACTTAGAATATAAGAAACGCACAGTGTAGTACATAGTATATGAGTGAGTTGCACTGAAAAACTTAGAATATAAGAAACGCACAGTGTAGTACATAGTATATGAGTGAGTTGCACTGAAAAACTTAGAATATAAGAAACGCACAGTGTAGTACATAGTATATGAGTGAGTTGCACTGAAAAACTTAGAATATAAGAAACGCACAGTGTAGTACATAGTATATGAGTGAGTTGCACTGAAAAACTTAGAATATAAGAAACGCACAGTGTAGTACATAGTATATGACTGAGTTGCACTGAAAAACTTAGAATATAAGAAACGCACAGTGTAGTACATAGTATATGAGTGAGTTGCACTGAAAAATTTAGAATATAAGAAACGCACAGTGTAGTACATAGTATATGAGTGAGTTGCACTGAAAAACTTAGAATTTAGAGAAACGCACAGTGTAGTACATAGTATATGAGTGAGTTGCACTGAAAAACTTAGAATATAATAAACGCACAGTGTAGTACATAGTATATGAGTGAGTTGCACTGAAAAACTTAGAATATAAGAAACGCACAGTGTAGTACATAGTATATGAGTGAGTTGCACTGAAAAATTTAGAATATAAGAAACGCACAGTGTAGTACATAGTATATGAGTGAGTTGCACTGAAAAACTTAGAATATAAGAAACGCACAGTGTAGTACATAGTATATGAGTGAGTTGCACTGAAAAACTTAGAATATAAGAAACGCACAGTGTAGTACATAGTATATGAGTGAGTTGCACTGAAAAACTTAGAATATAATAAACGCACAGTGTAGTACATAGTATATGAGTGAGTTGCACTGAAAAACTTAGAATATAAGAAACGCACAGTGTAGTACATAGTATATGAGTGAGTTGCACTGAAAAATTTAGAATATAAGAAACGCACAGTGTAGTACATAGTATATGAGTGAGTTGCACTGAAAAACTTAGAATTTAGAGAAACGCACAGTGTAGTACATAGTATATGAGTGAGTTGCACTGAAAAACTTAGAATATAAGAAACGCACAGTGTAGTACATAGTATATGAGTGAGTTGCACTGAAAAACTTAGAATATAAGAAACGCACAGTGTAGTACATAGTATATGAGTGAGTTGCACTGAAAAACTTAGAATTTACTGAAAAACCCGCATTACACGAAATGCACAGTGTAGTACATAGTATATGAGTGAGTTGCACTGAAAAACTTAGAATATAAGAAACGCACAGTGTAGTACATAGTATATGAGTGAGTTGCACTGAAAAACTTAGAATATAAGAAACGCACAGTGTAGTACATAGTATATGAGTGAGTTGCACTGAAAAACTTAGAATATAAGAAACGCACAGTGTAGTACATAGTATATGAGTGAGTTGCACTGAAAAACTTAGAATATAAGAAACGCACAGTGTAGTACATAGTATATGAGTGAGTTGCACTGAAAAACTTAGAATATAAGAAACGCACAGTGTAGTACATAGTATATGAGTGAGTTGCACTGAAAAACTTAGAATATAAGAAACGCACAGTGTAGTACATAGTATATGAGTGAGTTGCGATGAAAAACTTAGAATATAAGAAACGCACAGTGTAGTACATAGTATATGAGTGAGTTGCACTGAAAAACTTAGAATATAAGAAACGCACAGTGTAGTACATAGTATATGAGTGAGTTGCACTGAAAAACTTAGAATTTAAGAAACGCACAGTGTAGTACATAGTATATGAGTGAGTTGCACTGAAAAACTTAGAATATAAGAAACGCACAGTGTAGTACATAGTATATGAGTGAGTTGCACTGAAAAACTTAGAATATAAGAAACGCACAGTGTAGTACATAGTATATGAGTGAGTTGCACTGAAAAACTTAGAATATAAGAAACGCACAGTGTAGTACATAGTATATGAGTGAGTTGCACTGAAAAACTTAGAATATAAGAAACGCACAGTGTAGTACATAGTATATGAGTGAGTTGCACTGAAAACTTAGAATATAAGAAACGCACAGTGTAGTACATAGTATATGAGTGAGTTGCACTGAAAAACTTAGAATATAAGAAACGCACAGTGTAGTACATAGTATATGAGTGAGTTGCACTGAAAAACTTAGAATATAAGAAACGCACAGTGTAGTACATAGTATATGAGTGAGTTGCACTGAAAAACTTAGAATTTAAGAAACGCACAGTGTAGTACATAGTATATGAGTGAGTTGCACTGAAAAACTTAGAATATAAGAAACGCACAGTGTAGTACAAAGTATATGAGTGAGTTGCACTGAAAAACTTAGAATATAAGAAACGCACAGTGTAGTACATAGTATATGAGTGAGTTGCACTGAAAAACTTAGAATATAAGAAACACACAGTGTAGTACATAGTATATGAGTGAGTTGCACTGAAAAACTTAGAATTTACTGAAAAACCCGCATTACACGAAATGCACAGTGTAGTACATAGTATATGAGTGAGTTGCACTAAAAAACTTAGAATATAAGAAACGCACAGTGTAGTACATAGTATATGAGTGAGTTGCACTGAAAAACTTAGAATATAAGAAACGCACAGTGTAGTACATAGTATATGAGTGAGTTGCACTGAAAAACTTAGAATATAAGAAACGCACAGTGTAGTACATAGTATATGAGTGAGTTGCACTGAAAAACTTAGAATATAAGAAACGCACAGTGTAGTACATAGTATATGAGTGAGTTGCACTGAAAAACTTAGAATATAAGAAACGCACAGTGTAGTACATAGTATATGAGTGAGTTGCACTGAAAAACTTAGAATATAAGAAACGCACAGTGTAGTACATAGTATATGAGTGAGTTGCACTGAAAAATTTAGAATATAAGAAACGCACAGTGTAGTACATAGTATATGAGTGAGTTGCAATGAAAAACTTAGAATTTAGAGAAACGCACAGTGTAGTACATAGTATATGAGTGAGTTGCACTGAAAAACTTAGAATATAAGAAACGCACAGTGTAGTACATAGTATATGAGTGAGTTGCACTGAAAAACTTAGAATATAAGAAACGCACAGTGTAGTACATAGTATATGAGTGAGTTGCACTGAAAAATTTAGAATATAAGAAACGCACAGTGTAGTACATAGTATATGAGTGAGTTGCACTGAAAAACTTAGAATTTAGAGAAACGCACAGTGTAGTACATAGTATATGAGTGAGTTGCACTGAAAAACTTAGAATATAAGAAACGCACAGTGTAGTACATAGTATATGAGTGAGTTGCACTGAAAAACTTAGAATATAAGAAACGCACAGTGTAGTACATAGTATATGAGTGAGTTGCACTGAAAAACTTAGAATTTAAGAAACGCACAGTGTAGTACATAGTATATGAGTGAGTTGCACTGAAAAACTTAGAATTTACTGAAAAACCCGCATTACACGAAATGCACAGTGTAGTACATAGTATATGAGTGAGTTGCACTGAAAAACTTAGAATATAAGAAACGCACAGTGTAGTACATAGTATATGAGTGAGTTGCACTGAAAAACTTAGAATATAAGAAACGCACAGTGTAGTACATAGTATATGAGTGAGTTGCACTGAAAAACTTAGAATATAAGAAACGCACAGTGTAGTACATAGTATATGAGTGAGTTGCACTGAAAAACTTAGAATATAAGAATCGCACAGTGTAGTACATAGTATATGAGTGAGTTGCACTGAAAAACTTAGAATATAAGAAACGCACAGTGTAGTACATAGTATAAGAGTGAGTTGCACTGAAAAACTTAGAATATAAGAAACGCACAGTGTAGTACATAGTATATGAGTGAGTTGCACTGAAAAACTTAGAATATAAGAAACGCACAGTGTAGTACATAGTATATGAGTGAGTTGCACTGAAAAACTTAGAATATAATAAACGCACAGTGTAGTACATAGTATATGAGTGAGTTGCACTGAAAAACTTAGAATATAAGAAACGCACAGTGTAGTACATAGTATATGAGTGAGTTGCACTGAAAAACTTAGAATATAAGAAACGCACATTGTAGTACATAGTATATGAGTGAGTTGCACGGAAAAACCTAGAATTTAAGAAACGCACAGTGTAGTACATAGTATATGAGTGAGTTGCACTGAAAAACTTAGAATTTAAGAAACGCACAGTGTAGTACATAGTATATGAGTGAGTTGCACTGAAAAACTTAGAATATAAGAAACGCACAGTGTAGTGCATAGTATATGAGTGAGTTGCACTGAAAAACTTAGAATATAAGAAACGCACAGTGTAGTACATAGTATATGAGTGAGTTGCACTGAAAAACTTAGAATATAAGAAACGCACAGTGTAGTACATAGTATATGAGTGAGTTGCACTGAAAAACTTAGAATATAAGAAACGCACAGTGTAGTACATAGTATATGAGTGAGTTGCACTGAAAAACTTAGAATATAAGAAACGCACAGTGTAGTACATAGTATATGAGTGAGTTGCACTGAAAAACTTAGAATATAAGAAACGCACAGTGTAGTACATAGTATATGAGTGAGTTGCACTGAAAAACTTAGAATTTAAGAAACGCACAGTGTAGTACATAGTATATGAGTGAGTTGCACTGAAAAACTTAGAATATAAGAAACGCACAGTGTAGTACAAAGTATATGAGTGAGTTGCACTGAAAAACTTAGAATATAAGAAACGCACAGTGTAGTACATAGTATATGAGTGAGTTGCACTGAAAAACTTAGAATATAAGAAACGCACAGTATAGTACATAGTATATGAGTGAGTTGCACTGAAAAACTTAGAATTTAAGAAACGCACAGTGTAGTACATAGTATATGAGTGAGTTGCACTGAAAAACTTAGAATTTACTGAAAAACCCGCATTACACGAAATGCACAGTGTAGTACATAGTATAAGAGTGAGTTGCACTGAAAAACTTAGAATATAAGAAACGCACAGTGTAGTACATAGTATATGAGTGAGTTGCACTGAAAAACTTAGAATATAAGAAACGCACAGTTTAGTACATAGTATATGAGTGAGTTGCACTGAAAAACTTAGAATATAAGAAACGCACAGTGTAGTACATAGTATATGAGTGAGTTGCACTGAAAAACTTAGAATATAAGAAACGCACAGTGTAGTACATAGTATATGAGTGAGTTGCACTGAAAAACTTAGAATATAAGAAACGCACAGTGTAGTACATAGTATATGAGTGAGTTGCACTGAAAAACTTAGAATATAAGAAACGCACAGTGTAGTACATAGTATATGAGTGAGTTGCACTGAAAAACTTAGAATATAAGAAACGCACAGTGTAGTACATAGTATATGAGTGAGTTGCACTGAAAAACTTAGAATATAAGAAACGCACAGTGTAGTACATAGTATATGACTGAGTTGCACTGAAAAACTTAGAATATAAGAAACGCACAGTGTAGTACATAGTATATGAGTGAGTTGCACTGAAAAATTTAGAATATAAGAAACGCACAGTGTAGTACATAGTATATGAGTGAGTTGCACTGAAAAACTTAGAATTTAGAGAAACGCACAGTGTAGTACATAGTATATGAGTGAGTTGCACTGAAAAACTTAGAATATAATAAACGCACAGTGTAGTACATAGTATATGAGTGAGTTGCACTGAAAAACTTAGAATATAAGAAACGCACAGTGTAGTACATAGTATATGAGTGAGTTGCACTGAAAAATTTAGAATATAAGAAACGCACAGTGTAGTACATAGTATATGAGTGAGTTGCACTGAAAAACTTAGAATATAAGAAACGCACAGTGTAGTACATAGTATATGAGTGAGTTGCACTGAAAAACTTAGAATATAAGAAACGCACAGTGTAGTACATAGTATATGAGTGAGTTGCACTGAAAAACTTAGAATTTAAGAAACGCACAGTGTAGTACATAGTATATGAGTGAGTTGCACTGAAAAACTTAGAATTTACTGAAAAACCCGCATTACACGAAATGCACAGTGTAGTACATAGTATATGAGTGAGTTGCACTGAAAAACTTAGAATATAAGAAACGCACAGTGTAGTACATAGTATATGAGTGAGTTGCACTGAAAAACTTAGAATATAAGAAACGCACAGTGTAGTACATAGTATATGAGTGAGTTGCACTGAAAAACTTAGAATATAAGAAACGCACAGTGTAGTACATAGTATATGAGTGAGTTGCACTGAAAAACTTAGAATATAAGAATCGCACAGTGTAGTACATAGTATATGAGTGAGTTGCACTGAAAAACTTAGAATATAAGAAACGCACAGTGTAGTACATAGTATAAGAGTGAGTTGCACTGAAAAACTTAGAATATAAGAAACGCACAGTGTAGTACATAGTATATGAGTGAGTTGCACTGAAAAACTTAGAATATAAGAAACGCACAGTGTAGTACATAGTATATGAGTGAGTTGCACTGAAAAACTTAGAATATAATAAACGCACAGTGTAGTACATAGTATATGAGTGAGTTGCACTGAAAAACTTAGAATATAAGAAACGCACAGTGTAGTACATAGTATATGAGTGAGTTGCACTGAAAAACTTAGAATATAAGAAACGCACATTGTAGTACATAGTATATGAGTGAGTTGCACGGAAAAACCTAGAATTTAAGAAACGCACAGTGTAGTACATAGTATATGAGTGAGTTGCACTGAAAAACTTAGAATTTAAGAAACGCACAGTGTAGTACATAGTATATGAGTGAGTTGCACTGAAAAACTTAGAATATAAGAAACGCACAGTGTAGTGCATAGTATATGAGTGAGTTGCACTGAAAAACTTAGAATATAAGAAACGCACAGTGTAGTACATAGTATATGAGTGAGTTGCACTGAAAAACTTAGAATATAAGAAACGCACAGTGTAGTACATAGTATATGAGTGAGTTGCACTGAAAAACTTAGAATATAAGAAACGCACAGTGTAGTACATAGTATATGAGTGAGTTGCACTGAAAAACTTAGAATATAAGAAATGCACAGTGTAGTACATAGTATATGAGTGAGTTGCACTGAAAAACTTAGAATATAAGAAACGCACAGTGTAGTACATAGTATATGAGTGAGTTGCACTGAAAAACTTAGAATTTAAGAAACGCACAGTGTAGTACATAGTATATGAGTGAGTTGCACTGAAAAACTTAGAATATAAGAAACGCACAGTGTAGTACAAAGTATATGAGTGAGTTGCACTGAAAAACTTAGAATATAAGAAACGCACAGTGTAGTACATAGTATATGAGTGAGTTGCACTGAAAAACTTAGAATATAATAAACGCACAGTATAGTACATAGTATATGAGTGAGTTGCACTGAAAAACTTAGAATTTAAGAAACGCACAGTGTAGTACATAGTATATGAGTGAGTTGCACTGAAAAACTTAGAATTTACTGAAAAACCCGCATTACAAGAAATGCACAGTGTAGTACATAGTATAAGAGTGAGTTGCACTGAAAAACTTAGAATATAAGAAACGCACAGTGTAGTACATAGTATATGAGTGAGTTGCACTGAAAAACTTAGAATATAAGAAACGCACAGTTTAGTACATAGTATATGAGTGAGTTGCACTGAAAAACTTAGAATATAAGAAACGCACAGTGTAGTACATAGTATATGAGTGAGTTGCACTGAAAAACTTAGAATATAAGAAACGCACAGTGTAGTACATAGTATATGAGTGAGTTGCACTGAAAAACTTAGAATATAAGAAACGCACAGTGTAGTACATAGTATATGAGTGAGTTGCACTGAAAAACTTAGAATATAAGAAACGCACAGTGTAGTACATAGTATATGAGTGAGTTGCACTGAAAAACTTAGAATATAAGAAACGCACAGTGTAGTACATAGTATATGAGTGAGTTGCACTGAAAAACTTAGAATATAAGAAACGCACAGTGTAGTACATAGTATATGACTGAGTTGCACTGAAAAACTTAGAATATAAGAAACGCACAGTGTAGTACATAGTATATGAGTGAGTTGCACTGAAAAATTTAGAATATAAGAAACGCACAGTGTAGTACATAGTATATGAGTGAGTTGCACTGAAAAACTTAGAATTTAGAGAAACGCACAGTGTAGTACATAGTATATGAGTGAGTTGCACTGAAAAACTTAGAATATAATAAACGCACAGTGTAGTACATAGTATATGAGTGAGTTGCACTGAAAAACTTAGAATATAAGAAACGCACAGTGTAGTACATAGTATATGAGTGAGTTGCACTGAAAAATTTAGAATATAAGAAACGCACAGTGTAGTACATAGTATATGAGTGAGTTGCACTGAAAAACTTAGAATATAAGAAACGCACAGTGTAGTACATAGTATATGAGTGAGTTGCACTGAAAAACTTAGAATATAAGAAACGCACAGTGTAGTACATAGTATATGAGTGAGTTGCACTGAAAAACTTAGAATTTAAGAAACGCACAGTGTAGTACATAGTATATGAGTGAGTTGCACTGAAAAACTTAGAATTTACTGAAAAACCCGCATTACACGAAATGCACAGTGTAGTACATAGTATATGAGTGAGTTGCACTGAAAAATTTAGAATATAAGAAACGCACAGTGTAGTACATAGTATATGAGTGAGTTGCACTGAAAAACTTAGAATATAAGAAACGCACAGTGTAGTACATAGTATATGAGTGAGTTGCACTGAAAAACTTAGAATATAAGAAACGCACAGTGTAGTACATAGTATATGAGTGAGTTGCACTGAAAAACTTAGAATATAAGAATCGCACAGTGTAGTACATAGTATATGAGTGAGTTGCACTGAAAAACTTAGAATATAAGAAACGCACAGTGTAGTACATAGTATAAGAGTGAGTTGCACTGAAAAACTTAGAATATAAGAAACGCACAGTGTAGTACATAGTATATGAGTGAGTTGCACTGAAAAACTTAGAATATAAGAAACGCACAGTGTAGTACATAGTATATGAGTGAGTTGCACTGAAAAACTTAGAATATAAGAAACGCACAGTGTAGTACATAGTATATGAGTGAGTTGCACTGAAAAACTTAGAATATAAGAAACGCACAGTGTAGTACATAGTATATGAGTGAGTTGCACTGAAAAACTTAGAATATAAGAAACGCACATTGTAGTACATAGTATATGAGTGAGTTGCACGGAAAAACCTAGAATTTAAGAAACGCACAGTGTAGTACATAGTATATGAGTGAGTTGCACTGAAAAACTTAGAATTTAAGAAACGGACAGTGTAGTACATAGTATATGAGTGAGTTGCACTGAAAAACTTAGAATATAAGAAACGCACAGTGTAGTGCATAGTATATGAGTGAGTTGCACTGAAAAACTTAGAATATAAGAAACGCACAGTGTAGTACATAGTATATGAGTGAGTTGCACTGAAAAACTTAGAATATAAGAAACGCACAGTGTAGTACATAGTATATGAGTGAGTTGCACTGAAAAACTTAGAATATAAGAAACGCACAGTGTAGTACATAGTATATGAGTGAGTTGCACTGAAAAACTTAGAATATAAGAAACGCACAGTGTAGTACATAGTATATGAGTGGGTTGCACTGAAAAACTTAGAATATAAGAAACGCACAGTGTAGTACATAGTATATGAGTGAGTTGCACTGAAAAACTTAGAATATAAGAAACGCACAGTGTAGTACAAAGTATATGAGTGAGTTGCACTGAAAAACTTAGAATATAAGAAACGCACAGTGTAGTACATAGTATATGAGTGAGTTGCACTGAAAAACTTAGAATATAAGAAACGCACAGTGTAGTACATAGTATATGAGTGAGTTGCACTGAAAAACTTAGAATTTAAGAAACGAACAGTGTAGTACATAGTATATGAGTGAGTTGCACTGAAAAACTTAGAATTTACTGAAAAACCCGCATTACACGAAATGCACAGTGTAGTACATAGTATATGAGTGAGTTGCACTGAAAAACTTAGAATATAAGAAACGCACAGTGTAGTACATAGTATATGAGTGAGTTGCACTGAAAAACTTAGAATATAAGAAACGCACAGTGTAGTACATAGTATATGAGTGAGTTGCACTGAAAAACTTAGAATATAAGAAACGCACAGTGTAGTACATAGTATATGAGTGAGTTGCACTGAAAAACTTAGAATATAAGAAACGCACAGTGTAGTACATAGTATATGAGTGAGTTGCACTGAAAAACTTAGAATATAAGAAACGCACAGTGTAGTACATAGTATATGAGTGAGTTGCACTGAAAAACTTAGAATTTAAGAAACGCACAGTGTAGTACATAGTATATGAGTGAGTTGCACTGAAAAACTTAGAATATAAGAAACGCACAGTGTAGTACAAAGTATATGAGTGAGTTGCACTGAAAAACTTAGAATATAAGAAACGCACAGTGTAGTACATAGTATATGAGTGAGTTGCACTGAAAAACTTAGAATATAAGAAACACACAGTGTAGTACATAGTATATGAGTGAGTTGCACTGAAAAACTTAGAATTTACTGAAAAACCCGCATTACACGAAATGCACAGTGTAGTACATAGTATATGAGTGAGTTGCACTGAAAAACTTAGAATATAAGAAACGCACAGTGTAGTACATAGTATATGAGTGAGTTGCACTGAAAAACTTAGAATATAAGAAACGCACAGTGTAGTACATAGTATATGAGTGAGTTGCACTGAAAAACTTAGAATATAAGAAACGCACAGTGTAGTACATAGTATATGAGTGAGTTGCACTGAAAAACTTAGAATATAAGAAACGCACAGTGTAGTACATAGTATATGAGTGAGTTGCACTGAAAAACTTAGAATATAAGAAACGCACAGTGTAGTACATAGTATATGAGTGAGTTGCACTGAAAAACTTAGAATATAAGAAACGCACAGTGTAGTACATAGTATATGAGTGAGTTGCACTGAAAAATTTAGAATATAAGAAACGCACAGTGTAGTACATAGTATATGAGTGAGTTGCACTGAAAAACTTAGAATTTAGAGAAACGCACAGTGTAGTACATAGTATATGAGTGAGTTGCACTGAAAAACTTAGAATATAATAAACGCACAGTGTAGTACATAGTATATGAGTGAGTTGCACTGAAAAACTTAGAATATAAGAAACGCACAGTGTAGTACATAGTATATGAGTGAGTTGCACTGAAAAATTTAGAATATAAGAAACGCACAGTGTAGTACATAGTATATGAGTGAGTTGCACTGAAAAACTTAGAATTTAGAGAAACGCACAGTGTAGTACATAGTATATGAGTGAGTTGCACTGAAAAACTTAGAATATAAGAAACGCACAGTGTAGTACATAGTATATGAGTGAGTTGCACTGAAAAACTTAGAATATAAGAAACGCACAGTGTAGTACATAGTATATGAGTGAGTTGCACTGAAAAACTTAGAATTTAAGAAACGCACAGTGTAGTACATAGTATATGAGTGAGTTGCACTGAAAAACTTAGAATTTACTGAAAAACCCGCATTACACGAAATGCACAGTGTAGTACATAGTATATGAGTGAGTTGCACTGAAAAACTTAGAATATAAGAAACGCACAGTGTAGTACATAGTATATGAGTGAGTTGCACTGAAAAACTTAGAATATAAGAAACGCACAGTGTAGTACATAGTATATGAGTGAGTTGCACTGAAAAACTTAGAATATAAGAAACGCACATTGTAGTACATAGTATATGATTGAGTTGCACGGAAAAACCTAGAATTTAAGAAACGCACGGTGTAGTACATAGTATATGAGTGAGTTGCACTGAAAAACCTAGAATTTAAGAAACGCACAGTGTAGTACATAGTATATGAGTGAGTTGCACTGAAAAACTTAGAATATAAGAAACGCACAGTGTAGTACATAGTATATGAGTGAGTTGCACTGAAAAACTTAGAATATAAGAAACGCACAGTGTAGTAAATAGTATATGAGTGAGTTGCACTGAAAAACTTAGAATATAAGAAACGCACAGTGTAGTACATAGTATATGAGTGAGTTGCGATGAAAAACTTAGAATATAAGAAACGCACAGTGTAGTACATAGTATATGAGTGAGTTGCACTGAAAAACTTAGAATATAAGAAACGCACAGTGTAGTACATAGTATATGAGTGAGTTGCACTGAAAAACTTAGAATTTAAGAAACGCACAGTGTAGTACATAGTATATGAGTGAGTTGCACTGAAAAACTTAGAATATAAGAAACGCACAGTGTAGTACATAGTATATGAGTGAGTTGCACTGAAAAACTTAGAATATAAGAAACGCACAGTGTAGTACATAGTATATGATTGAGTTGCACTGAAAAACTTAGAATATAAGAAACGCACAGTGTAGTACATAGTATATGAGTGAGTTGCACTGAAAAACTTAGAATATAAGAAACGCACAGTGTAGTACATAGTATATGAGTGAGTTGCACTGAAAAACTTAGAATATAAAAAACGCACAGTGTAGTACATAGTATATGAGTGAGTTGCACTGAAAAACTTAGAATATAAGAAACGCACAGTGTAGTACATAGTATATGAGTGAGTTGCACTGAAAAACTTAGAATATAAGAAACGCACAGTGTAGTACATAGTATATGAGTGAGTTGCACTGAAAAACTTAGAATTTAAGAAACGCACAGTGTAGTACATAGTATATGAGTGAGTTGCACTGAAAAACTTAGAATATAAGAAACGCACAGTGTAGTACATTGTATATGAGTGAGTTGCACTGAAAAACTTAGAATATCAGAAACGCACAGTGTAGTACATAGTATATGAGTGAGTTGCACTGAAAAACTTAGAATATAAGAAACGCACAGTGTAGTACATAGTATATGAGTGAGTTGCACTGAAAAACTTAGAATATAAAAAACGCACAGTGTAGTACATAGTATATGAGTGAGTTGCACTGAAAAACTTAGAATATAAGAAACGCACAGTGTAGTACATAGTATATGAGTGAGTTGCACTGAAAAACTTAGAATATAAGAAACGCACAGTGTAGTACATAGTATATGAGTGAGTTGCACTGAAAAACTTAGAATTTAAGAAACGCACAGTGTAGTACATAGTATATGAGTGAGTTGCACTGAAAAACTTAGAATATAAGAAACGCACAGTGTAGTACAAAGTATATGATTGAGTTGCACTGAAAAACTTAGAATATAAGAAACGCACAGTGTAGTACATAGTATATGAGTGAGTTGCACTGAAAAACTTAGAATATAAGAAACACACAGTGTAGTACATAGTATATGAGTGAGTTGCACTGAAAAACTTAGAATTTACTGAAAAACCCGCATTACACGAAATGCACAGTGTAGTACATAGTATATGAGTGAGTTGCACTGAAAAACTTAGAATATAAGAAACGCACAGTGTAGTACATAGTATATGAGTGAGTTGCACTGAAAAACTTAGAATATAAGAAACGCACAGTGTAGTACATAGTATATGAGTGAGTTGCACTGAAAAACTTAGAATATAAGAAACGCACAGTGTAGTACATAGTATATGAGTGAGTTGCACTGAAAAACTTAGAATATAAGAAACGCACAGTGTAGGACATAGTATATGAGTGAGTTGCACTGAAAAACTTAGAATATAAGAAACGCACAGTGTAGTACATAGTATATGAGTGAGTTGCACTGAAAAACTTAGAATTTAAGAAACGCACAGTGTAGTACATAGTATATGAGTGAGTTGCACTGAAAAACTTAGAATATAAGAAACGCACAGTGTAGTACATAGTATATGAGTGAGTTGCACTGAAAAACTTAGAATATAAGAAACGCACAGTGTAGTACATAGTATATGAGTGAGTTGCACTGAAAAACTTAGAATATAAGAAACGCACAGTGTAGTACATAGTATATGACTGAGTTGCACTGAAAAACTTAGAATATAAGAAACGCACAGTGTAGTACATAGTATATGAGTGAGTTGCACTGAAAAACTTAGAATATAAGAAACGCACAGTGTAGTACATAGTATATGAGTGAGTTGCACTGAAAAACTTAGAATATAAGAAACGCACAGTGTAGTACTTAGTATATGAGTGAGTTGCACTGAAAAACTTAGAATATAAGAAACGCACAGTGTAGTACATAGTATATGAGTGAGTTGCACTGAAAAACTTAGAATATAAGAAACGCACAGTGTAGTACATAGTATATGAGTGAGTTGCACTGAAAAACTTAGAATATAAGAAACGCACAGTGTAGTACATAGTATATGAGTGAGTTGCACTGAAAAACTTAGAATATAAGAAACGCACAGTGTAGTACATAGTATATGAGTGAGTTGCACTGAAAAACTTAGAATATAAGAAACGCACAGTGTAGTACATAGTATATGAGTGAGTTGCACTGAAAAACTTAGAATATAAGAAACGCACAGTGTAGTACATAGTATATGAGTGAGTTGCACTGAAAAACTTAGAATATAAGAAACGCACAGTGTAGTACATAGTATATGAGTGAGTTGCACTGAAAAATTTAGAATATAAGAAACGCACAGTGTAGTACATAGTATATGAGTGAGTTGCACTGAAAAACTTAGAATTTAGAGAAACGCACAGTGTAGTACATAGTATATGAGTGAGTTGCACTGAAAAACTTAGAATATAATAAACGCACAGTGTAGTACATAGTATATGAGTGAGTTGCACTGAAAAACTTAGAATATAAGAAACGCACAGTGTAGTACATAGTATATGAGTGAGTTGCACTGAAAAATTTAGAATATAAGAAACGCACAGTGTAGTACATAGTATATGAGTGAGTTGCACTGAAAAACTTAGAATTTAGAGAAACGCACAGTGTAGTACATAGTATATGAGTGAGTTGCACTGAAAAACTTAGAATATAAGAAACGCACAGTGTAGTACATAGTATATGAGTGAGTTGCACTGAAAAACTTAGAATATAAGAAACGCACAGTGTAGTACATAGTATATGAGTGAGTTGCACTGAAAAACTTAGAATATAAGAAACGCACAGTGTAGTACATAGTATATGAGTGAGTTGCACTGAAAAACTTAGAATATAAGAAACGCACAGTGTAGTACATAGTATATGAGTGAGTTGCACTGAAAAACTTAGAATATAAGAAACGCACAGTGTAGTACATAGTATATGAGTGAGTTGCACTGAAAAACTTAGAATATAAGAAACGCACAGTGTAGTACATAGTATATGAGTGAGTTGCACTGAAAAACTTAGAATATAAGAAATGCACAGTGTAGTACATAGTATATGAGTGAGTTGCACTGAAAAACTTAGAATATAAGAAACGCACAGTGTAGTACATAGTATATGAGTGAGTTGCACTGAAAAACTTAGAATATAAGAAACGCACAGTGTAGTACATAGTATATGAGTGAGTTGCACTGAAAAACTTAGAATATAAGAAACGCACAGTGTAGTACATAGTATATGAGTGAGTTGCACTGAAAAACTTAGAATATAAGAAACGCACAGTGTAGTACATAGTATATGAGTGAGTTGCACTGAAAAACTTAGAATATAAGAAACGCACAGTGTAGTACATAGTATATGAGTGAGTTGCACTGAAATACTTAGAATATAAGAAACGCACAGTGTAGTACATAGTATATGAGTGAGTTGCACTGAAAAACTTAGAATTTAAGAAACGCACAGTGTAGTTCATAGTATATGAGTGAGTTGCACTGAAAAACTTAGAATATAAGAAACGCACAGTGTAGTACATAGTATATGAGTGAGTTGCACTGAAAAACTTAGAATATAAGAAACGCACAGTGTAGTACATAGTATATGAGTGAGTTGCACTGAAAAACTTAGAATATAAGAAACGCACAGTGTAGTACATAGTATATGAGTGAGTTGCACTGAAAAACTTAGAATATAAGAAACGCACAGTGTAGTACATAGTATATGAGTGAGTTGCACTGAAAAACTTAGAATATAAGAAACGCACAGTGTAGTACATAGTATATGAGTGAGTTGCACTGAAAAACTTAGAATATAAGAAACGCACAGTGTAGTACATAGTATATGAGTGAGTTGCACTGAAAAACTTAGAATATAAGAAACGCACAGTGTAGTACATAGTATATGAGTGAGTTGCACTGAAAAACTTAGAATATAAGAAACGCACAGTGTAGTACATAGTATATGAGTGAGTTGCACTGAAAAACTTAGAATATGAGAAACGCACAGTGTAGTACATAGTATATGAGTGAGTTGCACTGAAAAACTTAGAATATAAGAAACGCACAGTGTAGTACATAGTATATGAGTGAGTTACACTGAAAAACTTAGAATATAAGAAACGCACAGTGTAGTACATAGTATATGAGTGAGTTGCACTGAAAAACTTAGAATATAAGAAACGCACAGTGTAGTACATAGTATATGAGTGAGTTGCACTGAAAAACTTAGAATTTACTGAAAAACCTGCATTACACGAAATGCACAGTGTAGTACATAGTATATGAGTGAGTTGCACTGAAAAACTCTAGAATATAAGAAACGCACAGTGTAGTACATAGTATATGAGTGAGTTGCAATGAAAAACTTAGAATATAAGAAACGCACAGTGTAGGACATAGTATATGAGTGAGTTGCACTGAAAAACTTAGAATATAAGAAACGCACAGTGTAGTACATAGTATATGAGTGAGTTGCACTGAAAAACTTAGAATATAAGAAACGCACAGTGTAGTACATAGTATATGAGTGAGTTGCACTGAAAAACTTAGAATATAAGAAACGCACAGTGTAGTACATAGTATATGAGTGAGTTGCACTCAAAAACTTAGAATATAAGAAACGCACAGTGTAGTACATAGTATATGAGTGAGTTGCACTGAAAAACTTAGAATATAAGAAACGCACAGTGTAGTACATAGTATATGAGTGAGTTGCACTGAAAAACTTAGAATATAAGAAACGCACAGTGTAGTACATAGTATATGAGTGAGTTGCACTGAAAAACTTAGAATATAAGAAACGCACAGTGTAGTACATAGTATATGAGTGAGTTGCACTGAAAAACTTAGAATATAAGAAACGCACAGTGTAGTACATAGTATATGAGTGAGTTGCACTGAAAAACTTAGAATATAAGAAACGCACAGTGTAGTACATAGTATATGAGTGAGTTGCACTGAAAAACTTAGAATATAAGAAACGCACAGTGTAGTACATAGTATATGAGTGAGTTGCACTGAAAAACTTAGAATATAAGAAACGCACAGTGTAGTACATAGTATATGAGTGAGTTGCACTGAAAAACTTAGAATATAAGAAACGCACAGTGTAGTACATAGTATATGAGTGAGTTGCACTGAAAAACTTAGAATATAAGAAACGCACAGTGTAGTACATAGTATATGAGTGAGTTGCATTGAAAAACTTAGAATTTAAGAAACGCACAGTGTAGTACATAGTATATGAGTGAGTTGCACTGAAAAACTTAGAATATAAGAAACGCACAGTGTAGTACATAGTATATGAGTGAGTTGCACTGAAAAACTTAGAATATAAGAAACGCACAGTGTAGTACATAGTATATGAGTGAGTTGCACTGAAAAACTTAGAATATAAGAAACGCACAGTGTAGTACATAGTATATGAGTGAGTTGCACTGAAAAACTTAGAATATAAGAAACGCACAGTGTAGTACATAGTATATGAGTGAGTTGCACTGAAAAACTTAGAATATAAGAAACGCACAGTGTAGTACATAGTATATGAGTGAGTTGCACTGAAAAACTTAGAATATAAGAAACGCACAGTGTAGTACATAGTATATGAGTGAGTTGCACTGAAAAACTTAGAATTTAAGAAACGCACAGTGTAGTACATAGTATATGAGTGAGTTGCACTGAAAACTTAGAATATAAGAAACGCACAGTGTAGTACATAGTATATGAGTGAGTTGCACTGAAAAACTTAGAATATAAGAAACGCACAGTGTAGTACATAGTATATGAGTGAGTTGCACTGAAAAACTTAGAATATAAGAAACGCACAGTGTAGTACATAGTATATGAGTGAGTTGCACTGAAAAACTTAGAATATAAGAAACGCACAGTGTTGTACATAGTATATGAGTGAGTTGCACTGAAAAACTTAGAATATAAGAAACGCACAGTGTAGTACATAGTATATGAGTGAGTTGCACTGAAAAACTTAGAATATAAGAAACGCACAGTGTAGTACATAGTATATGAGTGAGTTGCACTCAAAAACTTAGAATATAAGAAACGCACAGTGTAGTACATAGTATATGAGTGAGTTGCACTGAAAAACTTAGAATATAAGAAACGCACAGTGTAGTACATAGTATATGAGTGAGTTGCACTGAAAAACTTAGAATATAAGAAACGCACAGTGTAGTACATAGTATATGAGTGAGTTGCACTGAAAAACTTAGAATATAAGAAACGCACAGTGTAGTACATATTATATGAGTGAGTTGCACTGAAAAACTTAGAATATAAGAAACGCACAGTGTAGTACATAGTATATGAGTGAGTTGCACTGAAAAACTTAGAATATAAGAAACGCACAGTGTAGTACATAGTATATGAGTGAGTTGCACTGAAAAACTTAGAATATAAGAAACGCACAGTGTAGTACATAGTATATGAGTGAGTTGCACTGAAAAACTTAGAATATAAGAAACGCACAGTGTAGTACATAGTATATGAGTGAGTTGCACTGAAAAACTTAGAATATAAGAAACGCACAGTGTAGTACATAGTATATGAGTGAGTTGCACTGAAAAACTTAGAATATAAGAAACGCACAGTGTAGTACATAGTATATGAGTGAGTTGCACTGAAAAACTTAGAATATAAGAAACGCACAGTGTAGTACATAGTATATGAGTGAGTTGCACTGAAAAACTTAGAATATAAGAAACGCACAGTGTAGTACATAGTATATGAGTGAGTTGCACTGAAAAACTTAGAATATAAGAAACGGACAGTGTAGTACATAGTATATGAGTGAGTTGCACTGAAAAACTTAGAATATAAGAAACGCACAGTGTAGTACATAGTATATGAGTGAGTTGCACTGAAAAACTTAGAATATAAGAAACGGACAGTGTAGTACATAGTATATGAGTGAGTTGCACTGAAAAACTTAGAATATAAGAAACGCACAGTGTAGTACATAGTATATGAGTGAGTTGCACTGAAAAACTTAGAATTTAAGAAACGCACAGTGTAGTACATAGTATATGAGTGAGTTGCACTGAAAAACTTAGAATATAAGAAACGCACAGTGTAGTACATAGTATATGAGTGAGTTGCACTGAAAAACTTAGAATATAAGAAACGCACAGTGTAATACATAGTATATGAGTGAGTTGCACTGAAAAACTTAGAATATAAGAAACGCACAGTGTAGTACATAGTATATGAGTGAGTTGCACTGAAAAACTTAGAATATAAGAAACGCACAGTGTAGTACATAGTATATGAGTGAGTTGCACTGAAAAACTTAGAATATAAGAAACGCACAGTGTAGTACATAGTATATGAGTGAGTTGCACTGAAAAACTTAGAATATAAGAAACGCACAGTGTAGTACATAGTATATGATTGAGTTGCACTTAAAAACTTAGAATATAAGAAACGCACAGTGTAGTACATAGTATATGAGTGAGTTGCACTGAAAAACTTAGAATATAAGAAACGCACAGTGTAGTACATAGTATATGAGTGAGTTGCACTGAAAAACTTAGAATATAAGAAACGCACAGTGTAGTACATAGTATATGAGTGAGTTGCACTGAAAAACTTAGAATATAAGAAACGCACAGTGTAGTACATATTATATGAGTGAGTTGCACTGAAAAACTTAGAATTTACTGAAAAACCCGCATTACACGAAATGCACAGTGTAGTACATAGTATATGAGTGAGTTGCACTGAAAAACTCTAGAATATAAGAAACGCACAGTGTAGTACATAGTATATGAGTGAGTTGCACTGAAAAACTTAGAATATAAGAAACGCACAGTGTAGGACATAGTATATGAGTGAGTTGCACTGAAAAACTTAGAATATAAGAAACGCACAGTGTAGTACATAGTATATGAGTGAGTTGCACTGAAAAACTTAGAATATAAGAAACGCACAGTGTAGTACATAGTATATGAGTGAGTTGCACTGAAAAACTTAGAATATAAGAAACGCACAGTGTAGTACATAGTATATGAGTGAGTTGCACTGAAAAACTTAGAATATAAGAAACGCACAGTGTAGTACATAGTATATGAGTGAGTTGCACTGAAAAACTTAGAATATAAGAAACGCACAGTGTAGTACATAGTATATGAGTGAGTTGCACTGAAAAACTTAGAATATAAGAAACGCACAGTGTAGTACATAGTATATGAGTGAGTTGCACTGAAAAACTTAGAATATAAGAAACGCACAGTGTAGTACATAGTATATGAGTGAGTTGCACTGAAAAACTTAGAATATAAGAAACGCACAGTGTAGTACATAGTATATGAGTGAGTTGCACTGAAAAACTTAGAATATAAGAAACGCACAGTGTAGTACATAGTATATGAGTGAGTTGCACTGAAAAACTTAGAATATAAGAAACGCACAGTGTAGTACATAGTATATGAGTGAGTTGCACTGAAAAACTTAGAATATAAGAAACGCACAGTGTAGTACATAGTATATGAGTGAGTTGCACTGAAAAACTTAGAATATAAGAAACGCACAGTGTAGTACATAGTATATGAGTGAGTTGCACTGAAAAACTTAGAATATAAGAAACGCACAGTGTAGTACATAGTATATGAGTGAGTTGCACTGAAAAACTTAGAATATAAGAAACGCACAGTGTAGTATATAGTATATGAGTGAGTTGCACTGAAAAACTTAGAATATAAGAAACGCACAGTGTAGTACATAGTATATGAGTGATATGCACTGAAAAACTTAGAATATAAGAAACGCACAGTGTAGTACATAGTATATGAGTGAGTTGCACTGAAAAACTTAGAATATAAGAAACGCACAGTGTAGTACATAGTATATGAGTGAGTTGCACTGAAAAACTTAGAATATAAGAAACGCACAGTGTAGTACATAGTATATGAGTGAGTTGCACTGAAAAACTTAGAATATAAGAAATGCACAGTGTAGTACATAGTATATGAGTGAGTTGCACTGAAAAACTTAGAATTTAAGAAACGCACAGTGTAGTACATAGTATATGAGTGAGTTGCACTGAAAACTTAGAATATAAGAAACGCACAGTGTAGTACATAGTATATGAGTGAGTTGCACTGAAAAACTTAGAATATAAGAAACGCACAGTGTAGTACATAGTATATGAGTGAGTTGCACTGAAAAACTTAGAATATAAGAAACGCACAGTGTAGTACATAGTATATGAGTGAGTTGCACTGAAAAACTTAGAATATAAGAAACGCACAGTGTTGTACATAGTATATGAGTGAGTTGCACTGAAAAACTTAGAATATAAGAAACGCACAGTGTAGTACATAGTATATGAGTGAGTTGCACTGAAAAACTTAGAATATAAGAAACGCACAGTGTAGTACATAGTATATGAGTGAGTTGCACTCAAAAACTTAGAATATAAGAAACGCACAGTGTAGTACATAGTATATGAGTGAGTTGCACTGAAAAACATAGAATATAAGAAACGCACAGTGTAATACATAGTATATGAGTGAGTTGCACTGAAAAACTTAGAATATAAGAAACGCACAGTGTAGTACATAGTATATGAGTGAGTTGCACTGAAAAACTTAGAATTCACTGAAAAACCCGCATTACACGAAATGCACAGTGTATAGTATATGAGTGAGTTGCACTGAAAAACTCTAGAATATAAGAAACGCACAGTGTAGTACATAGTATATGAGTGAGTTGCACTCAAAAACTTAGAATATAAGATACGCACAGTGTAGTACATAGTATATGAGTGAGTTGCACTGAAAAACTTAGAATATAAGAAACGCACAGTGTAGTACATAGTATATGAGTGAGTTGCACTGAAAAACTTAGAATATAAGAAACGCACAGTGTAGTACATAGTATATGAGTGAGTTGCACTGAAAAACTTAGAATATAAGAAACGGACAGTGTAGTACATAGTATATGAGTGAGTTGCACTGAAAAACTTAGAATATAAGAAACGCACAGTGTAGTACATAGTATATGATTGAGTTGCACTTAAAAACTTAGAATATAAGAAACGCACAGTGTAGTACATAGTATATGAGTGAGTTGCACTGAAAAACTTAGAATATAAGAAACGCACAGTGTAGTACATAGTATATGAGTGAGTTGCACTGAAAAACTTAGAATATAAGAAACGCACAGTGTAGTACATAGTATATGAGTGAGTTGCACTGAAAAACTTAGAATATAAGAAACGCACAGTGTAGTACATATTATATGAGTGAGTTGCACTGAAAAACTTAGAATATAAGAAACGCACAGTGTAGTACATAGTATATGAGTGAGTTGCACTGAAAAACTTAGAATATAAGAAACGCACAGTGTAGTACATAGTATATGAGTGAGTTGCACTGAAAAACTTAGAATATAAGAAACGCACAGTGTAGTACATAGTATATGAGTGAGTTGCACTGAAAAACTTAGAATATAAGAAACGCACAGTGTAGTACATAGTATATGAGTGAGTTGCACTGAAAAACTTAGAATATAAGAAACGCACAGTGTAGTACATAGTATATGAGTGAGTTGCACTGAAAAACTTAGAATATAAGAAACGCACAGTGTAGTACATAGTATATGAGTGAGTTGCACTGAAAAACTTAGAATATAAGAAACGCACAGTGTAGTACATAGTATATGAGTGAGTTGCACTGAAAAACTTAGAATATAAGAAACGCACAGTGTAGTACATAGTATATGAGTGAGTTGCACTGAAAAACTTAGAATATAAGAAACGGACAGTGTAGTACATAGTATATGAGTGAGTTGCACTGAAAAACTTAGAATATAAGAAACGCACAGTGTAGTACATAGTATATGAGTGAGTTGCACTGAAAAACTTAGAATATAAGAAACGGACAGTGTAGTACATAGTATATGAGTGAGTTGCACTGAAAAACTTAGAATATAAGAAACGCACAGTGTAGTACATAGTATATGAGTGAGTTGCACTGAAAAACTTAGAATTTAAGAAACGCACAGTGTAGTACATAGTATATGAGTGAGTTGCACTGAAAAACTTAGAATATAAGAAACGCACAGTGTAGTACATAGTATATGAGTGAGTTGCACTGAAAAACTTAGAATATAAGAAACGCACAGTGTAATACATAGTATATGAGTGAGTTGCACTGAAAAACTTAGAATATAAGAAACGCACAGTGTAGTACATAGTATATGAGTGAGTTGCACTGAAAAACTTAGAATATAAGAAACGCACAGTGTAGTACATAGTATATGAGTGAGTTGCACTGAAAAACTTAGAATATAAGAAACGCACAGTGTAGTACATAGTATATGAGTGAGTTGCACTGAAAAACTTAGAATATAAGAAACGCACAGTGTAGTACATAGTATATGATTGAGTTGCACTTAAAAACTTAGAATATAAGAAACGCACAGTGTAGTACATAGTATATGAGTGAGTTGCACTGAAAAACTTAGAATATAAGAAACGCACAGTGTAGTACATAGTATATGAGTGAGTTGCACTGAAAAACTTAGAATATAAGAAACGCACAGTGTAGTACATAGTATATGAGTGAGTTGCACTGAAAAACTTAGAATATAAGAAACGCACAGTGTAGTACATATTATATGAGTGAGTTGCACTGAAAAACTTAGAATTTACTGAAAAACCCGCATTACACGAAATGCACAGTGTAGTACATAGTATATGAGTGAGTTGCACTGAAAAACTCTAGAATATAAGAAACGCACAGTGTAGTACATAGTATATGAGTGAGTTGCACTGAAAAACTTAGAATATAAGAAACGCACAGTGTAGGACATAGTATATGAGTGAGTTGCACTGAAAAACTTAGAATATAAGAAACGCACAGTGTAGTACATAGTATATGAGTGAGTTGCACTGAAAAACTTAGAATATAAGAAACGCACAGTGTAGTACATAGTATATGAGTGAGTTGCACTGAAAAACTTAGAATATAAGAAACGCACAGTGTAGTACATAGTATATGAGTGAGTTGCACTCAAAAACTTAGAATATAAGAAACGCACAGTGTAGTACATAGTATATGAGTGAGTTGCACTGAAAAACTTAGAATATAAGAAACGCACAGTGTAGTACATAGTATATGAGTGAGTTGCACTGAAAAACTTAGAATATAAGAAACGCACATTGTAGTACATAGTATATGAGTGAGTTGCACTGAAAAACTTAGAATATAAGAAACGCACAGTGTAGTACATAGTATATGAGTGAGTTGCACTGAAAAACTTAGAATATAAGAAACGCACAGTGTAGTACATAGTATATGAGTGAGTTGCACTGAAAAACTTAGAATATAAGAAACGCACAGTGTAGTACATAGTATATGAGTGAGTTGCACTGAAAAACTTAGAATATAAGAAACGCACAGTGTAGTACATAGTATATGAGTGAGTTGCACTGAAAAACTTAGAATATAAGAAACGCACAGTGTAGTACATAGTATATGAGTGAGTTGCACTGAAAAACTTAGAATATAAGAAACGCACAGTGTAGTACATAGTATATGAGTGAGTTGCACTGAAAAACTTAGAATATAAGAAACGCACAGTGTAGTACATAGTATATGAGTGAGTTGCACTGAAAAACTTAGAATATAAGAAACGCACAGTGTAGTATATAGTATATGAGTGAGTTGCACTGAAAAACTTAGAATATAAGAAACGCACAGTGTAGTACATAGTATATGAGTGATATGCACTGAAAAACTTAGAATATAAGAAACGCACAGTGTAGTACATAGTATATGAGTGAGTTGCACTGAAAAACTTAGAATATAAGAAACGCACAGTGTAGTACATAGTATATGAGTGAGTTGCACTGAAAAACTTAGAATATAAGAAACGCACAGTGTAGTACATAGTATATGAGTGAGTTGCACTGAAAAACTTAGAATATAAGAAATGCACAGTGTAGTACATAGTATATGAGTGAGTTGCACTGAAAAACTTAGAATTTAAGAAACGCACAGTGTAGTACATAGTATATGAGTGAGTTGCACTGAAAACTTAGAATATAAGAAACGCACAGTGTAGTACATAGTATATGAGTGAGTTGCACTGAAAAACTTAGAATATAAGAAACGCACAGTGTAGTACATAGTATATGAGTGAGTTGCACTGAAAAACTTAGAATATAAGAAACGCACAGTGTAGTACATAGTATATGAGTGAGTTGCACTGAAAAACTTAGAATATAAGAAACGCACAGTGTTGTACATAGTATATGAGTGAGTTGCACTGAAAAACTTAGAATATAAGAAACGCACAGTGTAGTACATAGTATATGAGTGAGTTGCACTGAAAAACTTAGAATATAAGAAACGCACAGTGTAGTACATAGTATATGAGTGAGTTGCACTCAAAAACTTAGAATATAAGAAACGCACAGTGTAGTACATAGTATATGAGTGAGTTGCACTGAAAAACTTAGAATATAAGAAACGCACAGTGTAATACATAGTATATGAGTGAGTTGCACTCAAAAACTTAGAATATAAGAAACGCACAGTGTAGTACATAGTATATGAGTGAGTTGCACTGAAAAACTTAGAATTCACTGAAAAACCCGCATTACACGAAATGCACAGTGTATAGTATATGAGTGAGTTGCACTGAAAAACTCTAGAATATAAGAAACGCACAGTGTAGTACATAGTATATGAGTGAGTTGCACTCAAAAACTTAGAATATAAGAAACGCACAGTGTAGTACATATTATATGAGTGAGTTGCACTGAAAAACTTAGAATTTACTGAAAAACCCGCATTACACGAAATGCACAGTGTAGTACATAGTATATGAGTGAGTTGCACTGAAAAACTCTAGAATATAAGAAACGCACAGTGTAGTACATAGTATATGAGTGAGTTGCACTGAAAAACTTAGAATATAAGAAACGCACAGTGTAGGACATAGTATATGAGTGAGTTGCACTGAAAAACTTAGAATATAAGAAACGCACAGTGTAGTACATAGTATATGAGTGAGTTGCACTGAAAAACTTAGAATATAAGAAACGCACAGTGTAGTACATAGTATATGAGTGAGTTGCACTGAAAAACTTAGAATATAAGAAACGCACAGTGTAGTACATAGTATATGAGTGAGTTGCACTCAAAAACTTAGAATATAAGAAACGCACAGTGTAGTACATAGTATATGAGTGAGTTGCACTGAAAAACTTAGAATATAAGAAACGCACAGTGTAGTACATAGTATATGAGTGAGTTGCACTGAAAAACTTAGAATATAAGAAACGCACAGTGTAGTACATAGTATATGAGTGAGTTGCACTGAAAAACTTAGAATATAAGAAACGCACAGTGTAGTACATAGTATATGAGTGAGTTGCACTGAAAAACTTAGAATATAAGAAACGCACAGTGTAGTACATAGTATATGAGTGAGTTGCACTGAAAAACTTAGAATATAAGAAACGCACAGTGTAGTACATAGTATATGAGTGAGTTGCACTGAAAAACTTAGAATATAAGAAACGCACAGTGTAGTACATAGTATATGAGTGAGTTGCACTGAAAAACTTAGAATATAAGAAACGCACAGTGTAGTACATAGTATATGAGTGAGTTGCACTGAAAAACTTAGAATATAAGAAACGCACAGTGTAGTACATAGTATATGAGTGAGTTGCACTGAAAAACTTAGAATATAAGAAACGCACAGTGTAGTACATAGTATATGAGTGAGTTGCACTGAAAAACTTAGAATATAAGAAACGCACAGTGTAGTATATAGTATATGAGTGAGTTGCACTGAAAAACTTAGAATATAAGAAACGCACAGTGTAGTACATAGTATATGAGTGATATGCACTGAAAAACTTAGAATATAAGAAACGCACAGTGTAGTACATAGTATATGAGTGAGTTGCACTGAAAAACTTAGAATATAAGAAACGCACAGTGTAGTACATAGTATATGAGTGAGTTGCACTGAAAAACTTAGAATATAAGAAACGCACAGTGTAGTACATAGTATATGAGTGAGTTGCACTGAAAAACTTAGAATATAAGAAATGCACAGTGTAGTACATAGTATATGAGTGAGTTGCACTGAAAAACTTAGAATTTAAGAAACGCACAGTGTAGTACATAGTATATGAGTGAGTTGCACTGAAAACTTAGAATATAAGAAACGCACAGTGTAGTACATAGTATATGAGTGAGTTGCACTGAAAAACTTAGAATATAAGAAACGCACAGTGTAGTACATAGTATATGAGTGAGTTGCACTGAAAAACTTAGAATATAAGAAACGCACAGTGTAGTACATAGTATATGAGTGAGTTGCACTGAAAAACTTAGAATATAAGAAACGCACAGTGTTGTACATAGTATATGAGTGAGTTGCACTGAAAAACTTAGAATATAAGAAACGCACAGTGTAGTACATAGTATATGAGTGAGTTGCACTGAAAAACTTAGAATATAAGAAACGCACAGTGTAGTACATAGTATATGAGTGAGTTGCACTCAAAAACTTAGAATATAAGAAACGCACAGTGTAGTACATAGTATATGAGTGAGTTGCACTGAAAAACTTAGAATATAAGAAACGCACAGTGTAATACATAGTATATGAGTGAGTTGCACTGAAAAACTTAGAATATAAGAAACGCACAGTGTAGTACATAGTATATGAGTGAGTTGCACTGAAAAACTTAGAATTCACTGAAAAACCCGCATTACACGAAATGCACAGTGTATAGTATATGAGTGAGTTGCACTGAAAAACTCTAGAATATAAGAAACGCACAGTGTAGTACATAGTATATGAGTGAGTTGCACTCAAAAACTTAGAATATAAGAAACGCACAGTGTAGTACATAGTATATGAGTGAGTTGCACTGAAAAACTTAGAATATAAGAAACGCACAGTGTAGTACATAGTATATGAGTGAGTTGCACTGAAAAACTTAGAATATAAGAAACGGACAGTGTAGTACATAGTATATGAGTGAGTTGCACTGAAAAACTTAGAATATAAGAAACGCACAGTGTAGTACATAGTATATGATTGAGTTGCACTTAAAAGCTTAGAATATAAGAAACGCACAGTGTAGTACATAGTATATGAGTGAGTTGCACTGAAAAACTTAGAATATAAGAAACGCACAGTGTAGTACATAGTATATGAGTGAGTTGCACTGAAATACTTAGAATATAAGAAACGCACAGTGTAGTACATAGTATATGAGTGAGTTGCACTGAAAAACTTAGAATATAAGAAACGCACAGTGTAGTACATAGTATATGAGTGAGTTGCACTGAAAAACTTAGAATTTACTGAAAAACCCGCATTACACGAAATGCACAGTGTAGTACATAGTATATGAGTGAGTTGCACTGAAAAACTCTAGAATATAAGAAACGCACAGTGTAGTACATAGTATATGAGTGAGTTGCACTGAAAAACTTAGAATATAAGAAACGCACAGTGTAGGACATAGTATATGAGTGAGTTGCACTGAAAAACTTAGAATATAAGAAACGCACAGTGTAGTACATAGTATATGAGTGAGTTGCACTGAAAAACTTAGAATATAAGAAACGCACAGTGTAGTACATAATATATGAGTGAGTTGCACTGAAAAACTTAGAATATAAGAAACGCACAGTGTAGTACATAGTATATGAGTGAGTTGCACTCAAAAACTTAGAATATAAGAAACGCACAGTGTAGTACATAGTATATGAGTGAGTTGCACTGAAAAACTTAGAATATAAGAAACGCACAGTGTAGTACATAGTATATGAGTGAGTTGCACTGAAAAACTTAGAATATAAGAAACGCACAGTGTAGTACATAGTATATGAGTGAGTTGCACTGAAAAACTTAGAATATAAGAAACGCACAGTGTAGTACATAGTATATGAGTGAGTTGCACTGAAAAACTTAGAATATAAGAAACGCACAGTGTAGTACATAGTATATGAGTGAGTTGCACTGAAAAACTTAGAATATAAGAAACGCACAGTGTAGTACATAGTATATGAGTGAGTTGCACTGAAAAACTTAGAATATAAGAAACGCACAGTGTAGTACATAGTATATGAGTGAGTTGCACTGAAAAACTTAGAATATAAGAAACGCACAGTGTAGTACATAGTATATGAGTGAGTTGCACTGAAAAACTTAGAATATAAGAAACGCACAGTGTAGTACATAGTATATGAGTGAGTTGCACTGAAAAACTTAGAATATAAGAAACGCACAGTGTAGTACATAGTATATGAGTGAGTTGCACTGAAAAACTTAGAATATAAGAAACGCACAGTGTAGTACATAGTATATGAGTGAGTTGCACTGAAAAACTTAGAATATAAGAAACGCACAGTGTAGTATATAGTATATGAGTGAGTTGCACTGAAAAACTTAGAATATAAGAAACGCACAGTGTAGTACATAGTATATGAGTGAGTTGCACTGAAAAACTTAGAATATAAGAAACGCACAGTGTAGTACATAGTATATGAGTGAGTTGCACTGAAAAACTTAGAATATAAGAAACGCACAGTGTAGTACATAGTATATGAGTGAGTTGCACTGAAAAACTTAGAATATAAGAAACGCACAGTGTAGTACATAGTATATGAGTGAGTTGCACTGAAAAACTTAGAATATAAGAAACGCACAGTGTAGTACATAGTATATGAGTGAGTTGCACTGAAAAACTTAGAATTTAAGAAACGCACAGTGTAGTACATAGTATATGAGTGAGTTGCACTGAAAACTTAGAATATAAGAAACGCACAGTGTAGTACATAGTATATGAGTGAGTTGCACTGAAAAACTTAGAATATAAGAAACGCACAGTGTAGTACATAGTATATGAGTGAGTTGCACTGAAAAACTTAGAATATAAGAAACGCACAGTGTAGTACATAGTATATGAGTGAGTTGCACTGAAAAACTTAGAATATAAGAAACGCACAGTGTTGTACATAGTATATGAGTGAGTTGCACTGAAAAACTTAGAATATAAGAAACGCACAGTGTAGTACATAGTATATGAGTGAGTTGCACTGAAAAACTTAGAATATAAGAAACGCACAGTGTAGTACATAGTATATGAGTGAGTTGCACTCAAAAACTTAGAATATAAGAAACGCACAGTGTAGTACATAGTATATGAGTGAGTTGCACTGAAAAACTTAGAATATAAGAAATGCACAGTGTAATACATAGTATATGAGTGAGTTGCACTGAAAAACTTAGAATATAAGAAACGCACAGTGTAGTACATAGTATATGAGTGAGTTGCACTGAAAAACTTAGAATTCACTGAAAAACCCGCATTACACGAAATGCACAGTGTATAGTATATGAGTGAGTTGCACTGAAAAACTCTAGAATATAAGAAACGCACAGTGTAGTACATAGTATATGAGTGAGTTGCACTCAAAAACTTAGAATATAAGAAACGCACAGTGTAGTACATAGTATATGAGTGAGTTGCACTGAAAAACTTAGAATATAAGAAACGCACAGTGTAGTACATAGTATATGAGTGAGTTGCACTGAAAAACTTAGAATATAAGAAACGCACAGTGTAGTACATAGTATATGAGTGAGTTGCACTGAAAAACTTAGAATATAAGAAACGCACAGTGTAGTACATAGTATATGAGTGAGTTGCACTGAAAAACTTAGAATATAAGAAACGCACAGTGTAGTACATAGTATATGAGTGAGTTGCACTGAAAAACTTAGAATATAAGAAACGCACAGTGTAGTACATAGTATATGAGTGAGTTGCACTGAAAAACTTAGAATATAAGAAACGCACAGTGTAGTACATAGTATATGAGTGAGTTGCACTGAAAAACTTAGAATATAAGAAACGCACAGTGTAGTACATAGTATATGAGTGAGTTGCACTGAAAAACTTAGAATATAAGAAACGCACAGTGTAGTACATAGTATATGAGTGAGTTGCACTGAAAAACAGAATATAAGAAACGCACAGTGTAGTACATAGTATATGAGTGAGTTGCACTGAAAAACTTAGAATATAAGAAACGCACAGTGTAGTACATAGTATATGAGTGAGTTGCACTGAAAAACTTAGAATATAAGAAACGGACAGTGTAGTACATAGTATATGAGTGAGTTGCACTGAAAAACTTAGAATATAAGAAACGCACAGTGTAGTACATAGTATATGAGTGAGTTGCACTGAAAAACTTAGAATATAAGAAACGCACAGTGTAGTACATAGTATATGAGTGAGTTGCACTGAAAAACTTAGAATATAAGAAACGCACAGTGTAGTACATAGTATATGAGTGAGTTGCACTGAAAAACTTAGAATTTAAGAAACGCACAGTGTAGTACATAGTATATGAGTGAGTTGCACTGAAAAACTTAGAATATAAGAAACGCACAGTGTAGTACATAGTATATGAGTGGGTTGCACTGAAAAACTTAGAATATAAGAAACGCACAGTGTAATACATAGTATATGAGTGAGTTGCACTGAAAAACTTAGAATATAAGAAACGCACAGTGTAGTACATAGTATATGAGTGAGTTGCACTGAAAAACTTAGAATATAAGAAACGCACAGTGTAGTACATAGTATATGAGTGAGTTGCACTGAAAAACTTAGAATATAAGAAACGCACAGTGTAGTACATAGTATATGAGTGAGTTGCACTGAAAAACTTAGAATATAAGAAACGCACAGTGTAGTACATAGTATATGAGTGAGTTGCACTGAAAAACTTAGAATATAAGAAACGCACAGTGTAGTACATAGTATATGAGTGAGTTGCACTTAAAAACTTAGAATATAAGAAACGCACAGTGTAGTACATAGTATATGAGTGAGTTGCACTGAAAAACTTAGAATATAAGAAACGCACAGTGTAGTACATAGTATATGAGTGAGTTGCACTGAAAAACTTAGAATATAAGAAACGCACAGTGTAGGACATAGTATATGAGTGAGTTGCACTGAAAAACTTAGAATATAAGAAACGCACATTGTAGTACATAGTATATGAGTGAGTTGCACGGAAAAACCTAGAATTTAAGAAACGCACAGTGTAGTATATAGTATATGAGTGAGTTGCACTGAAAAACTTAGAATCTAAGAAACGCACAGTGTAGTACATACTATATGAGTGAGTTGCACTGAAAAACTTAGAATATAAGAAACGCACAGTGTAGTACATAGTATATGAGTGAGTTGCACTGAAAAACTTAGAATTCACTGAAAAACCCGCATTACACGAAATGCACAGTGTAGTACATAGTATATGAGTGAGTTGCACTGAAAAACTCTAGAATATAAGAAACGCACAGTGTAGTACATAGTATATGAGTGAGTTGCACTCAAAAACTTAGAATATAAGAAACGCACAGTGTAGTACATAGTATATGAGTGAGTTGCACTGAAAAACTTAGAATATAAGAAACGCACAGTGTAGTACATAGTATATGAGTGAGTTGCACTGAAAAACTTAGAATATAAGAAACGCACAGTGTAGTACATAGTATATGAGTGAGTTGCACTGAAAAACTTAGAATATAAGAAACGCACAGTGTAGTACATAGTATATGAGTGAGTTGCACTCAAAAACTTAGAATATAAGAAACGCACAGTGTAGTACCTAGTATATGAGTGAGTTGCACTGAAAAACTTAGAATATAAGAAACGCACAGTGTAGTACATAGTATATGAGTGAGTTGCACTGAAAAACTTAGAATATAAGAAACGCACAGTGTAGTACATAGTATATGAGTGAGTTGCACGGAAAAACTTAGAATTCACTGAAAAACCCGCATTACACGAAATGCACAGTGTAGTACATAGTATATGAGTGAGTTGCACTGAAAAACTCTAGAATATAAGAAACGCACAGTGTAGTACATAGTATATGAGTGAGTTGCACTCAAAAACTTAGAATATAAGAAACACACAGTGTAGTACATAGTATATGAGTGAGTTGCACTGAAAAACTTAGAATATAAGAAACGCACAGTGTAGTACATAGTATATGAGTGAGTTGCACTGAAAAACTTAGAATATAAGAAACGCACAGTGTAGTACATAGTATATGAGTGAGTTGCACTGAAAAACTTAGAATATAAGAAACGCACAGTGTAGTACATAGTATATGAGTGAGTTGCACTCAAAAACTTAGAATATAAGAAACGCACAGTGTAGTACATAGTATATGAGTGAGTTGCACTGAAAAACTTAGAATATAAGAAACGCACAGTGTAGTACATAGTATATGAGTGAGTTGCACTCAAAAACTTAGAATATAAGAAACGCACAGTGTAGTACATAGTATATGAGTGAGTTGCACTGAAAAACTTAGAATATAAGAAACGCACAGTGTAGTACATAGTATATGATTGAGTTGCACTTAAAAACTTAGAATATAAGAAACGCACAGTGTAGTACATAGTATATGAGTGAGTTGCACTGAAAAACTTAGAATATAAGAAACGCACAGTGTAGTACATAGTATATGAGTGAGTTGCACTGAAAAACTTAGAATATAAGAAACGCACAGTGTAGGACATAGTATATGAGTGAGTTGCACTGAAAAACTTAGAATATAAGAAACGCACATTGTAGTACATAGTATATGAGTGAGTTGCACGGAAAAACCTAGAATTTAAGAAACGCACAGTGTAGTACATAGTATATGAGTGAGTTGCACTGAAAAACTTAGAATCTAAGAAACGCACAGTGTAGTACATACTATATGAGTGAGTTGCACTGAAAAACTTAGAATATAAGAAACGCACAGTGTAGTACAAAGTATATGAGTGAGTTGCACTGAAAAACTTAGAATATAAGAAACGCACAGTGTAGTACATAGTATATGAGTGAGTTGCACTGAAAAACTTAGAATATAAGAAACGCACAGTGTAGTACATAGTATATGAGTGAGTTGCACTGAAAAACTTAGAATTTACTGAAAAACCCGCATTACATGAAATGCACAGTGTAGTACATAGTATATGAGTGAGTTGCACTGAAAAACTTAGAATATAAGAAACGCAAAGTGTAGTACATAGTATATGAATATGAGTGAGTTGCACTGAAAAACTTAGAATATAAGAAACGCACAGTGTAGTACATAGTATATGAGTGAGTTGCACTCAAAAACTTAGAATATAAGAAACACACAGTGTAGTACATAGTATATGAGTGAGTTGCACTGAAAAACTTAGAATATAAGAAACGCACAGTGTAGTACATACTATATGAGTGAGTTGCACTGAAAAACTTAGAATATAAGAAACGCACAGTGTAGTACATAGTATATGAGTGAGTTGCACTGAAAAACTTAGAATTCACTGAAAAACCCGCATTACACGAAATGCACAGTGTAGTACATAGTATATGAGTGAGTTGCACTGAAAAACTCTAGAATATAAGAAACGCACAGTGTAGTACATAGTATATGAGTGAGTTGCACTCAAAAACTTAGAATATAAGAAACGCACAGTGTAGTACATAGTATATGAGTGAGTTGCACTGAAAAACTTAGAATATAAGAAACGCACAGTGTAGTACATAGTATATGAGTGAGTTGCACTGAAAAACTTAGAATATAAGAAACGCACAGTGTAGTACATAGTATATGAGTGAGTTGCACTGAAAAACTTAGAATATAAGAAACGCACAGTGTAGTACATAGTATATGAGTGAGTTGCACTGAAAAACTTAGAATATAAGAAACGCACAGTGTAGTACATAGTATATGAGTGAGTTGCACTGAAAAACTTAGAATTTAAGAAACGCACAGTGTAGTATATAGTATATGAGTGAGTTGCACTGAAAAACTTAGAATATAAGAAACGCACAGTGTAGTACAAAGTATATGAGTGAGTTGCACTGAAAAACTTAGAATATAAGAAACGCACAGTGTAGTACATAGTATATGAGTGAGTTGCACTGAAAAACTTAGAATATAAGAAACGCACAGTGTAGTACATAGTATATGAGTGAGTTGCACTGAAAAACTTAGAATTTACTGAAAAACCCGCATTACACGAAATGCACAGTGTAGTACATAGTATATGAGTGAGTTGCACTGAAAAACTTAGAATATAAGAAACGCAAAGTGTAGTACATAGTATATGAATATGAGTGAGTTGCAGTGAAAAACTTAGAATATAAGAAACGCACAGTGTAGTACATAGTATATGAGTGAGTTGCACTCAAAAACTTAGAATATAAGAAACACACAGTGTAGTACATAGTATATGAGTGAGTTGCACTGAAAAACTTAGAATATAAGAAACGCACAGTGTAGTACATACTATATGAGTGAGTTGCACTGAAAAACTTAGAATATAAGAAACGCACAGTGTAGTACATAGTATATGAGTGAGTTGCACTGAAAAACTTAGAATTCACTGAAAAACCCGCATTACACGAAATGCACAGTGTAGTACATAGTATATGAGTGAGTTGCACTGAAAAACTCTAGAATATAAGAAACGCACAGTGTAGTACATAGTATATGAGTGAGTTGCACTGAAAAACTTAGAATATAAGAAACGCACAGTGTAGTACATAGTATATGAGTGAGTTGCACTGAAAAACTTAGAATATAAGAAACGCACAGTGTAGTACATAGTATATGAGTGAGTTGCACTGAAAAACTTAGAATATAAGAAACGCACAGTGTAGTACATAGTATATGAGTGAGTTGCACTCAAAAACTTAGAATATAAGAAACGCACAGTGTAGTACATAGTATATGAGTGAGTTGCACTGAAAAACTTAGAATATAAGAAACGCACAGTGTAGTACATAGTATATGAGTGAGTTGCACTGAAAAACTTAGAATATAAGAAACGCACAGTGTAGTACATAGTATATGAGTGAGTTGCACTGAAAAACTTAGAATATAAGAAACGCACAGTGTAGTACATAGTATATGATTGAGTTGCACTTAAAAACTTAGAATATAAGAAACGCACAGTGTAGTACATAGTATATGAGTGAGTTGCACTGAAAAACTTAGAATATAAGAAACGCACAGTGTAGTACATAGTATATGAGTGAGTTGCACTGAAAAACTTAGAATATAAGAAACGCACAGTGTAGGACATAGTATATGAGTGAGTTGCACTGAAAAACTTAGAATATAAGAAACGCACAGTGTAGTACATAGTATATGAGTGAGTTGCACGGAAAAACTTAGAATTCACTGAAAAACCCGCATTACACGAAATGCACAGTGTAGTACATAGTATATGAGTGAGTTGCACTGAAAAACTCTAGAATATAAGAAACGCACAGTGTAGTACATAGTATATGAGTGAGTTGCACTCAAAAACTTAGAATATAAGAAACGCACAGTGTAGTACATAGTATATGAGTGAGTTGCACTGAAAAACTTAGAATATAAGAAACGCACAGTGTAGTACATAGTATATGAGTGAGTTGCACTGAAAAACTTAGAATATAAGAAACGCACAGTGTAGTACATAGTATATGAGTGAGTTGCACTGAAAAACTTAGAATATAAGAAACGCACAGTGTAGTACATAGTATATGAGTGAGTTGCACTCAAAAACTTAGAATATAAGAAACGCACAGTGTAGTACATAGTATATGAGTGAGTTGCACTGAAAAACTTAGAATATAAGAAACGCACAGTGTAGTACATAGTATATGAGTGAGTTGCACTGAAAAACTTAGAATATAAGAAACGCACAGTGTAGTACATAGTATATGAGTGAGTTGCACTGAAAAACTTAGAATATAAGAAACGCACAGTGTAGTACATAGTATATGATTGAGTTGCACTTAAAAACTTAGAATATAAGAAACGCACAGTGTAGTACATAGTATATGAGTGAGTTGCACTGAAAAACTTAGAATATAAGAAACGCACAGTGTAGTACATAGTATATGAGTGAGTTGCACTGAAAAACTTAGAATATAAGAAACGCACAGTGTAGGACATAGTATATGAGTGAGTTGCACTGAAAAACTTAGAATATAAGAAACGCACATTGTAGTACATAGTATATGAGTGAGTTGCACGGAAAAACCTAGAATTTAAGAAACGCACAGTGTAGTATATAGTATATGAGTGAGTTGCACTGAAAAACTTAGAATCTAAGAAACGCACAGTGTAGTACATACTATATGAGTGAGTTGCACTGAAAAACTTAGAATATAAGAAACGCACAGTGTAGTACATAGTATATGAGTGAGTTGCACTGAAAAACTTAGAATATAAGAAACGCACAGTGTAGTACATAGTATATGAGTGAGTTGCACTGAAAAACTTAGAATATAAGAAACGCACAGTGTAGTACATAGTATATGAGTGAGTTGCACTGAAAAACTTAGAATATAAGAAACGCACAGTGTAGTACATAGTATATGAGTGAGTTGCACTGAAAAACTTAGAATATAAGAAACGCACAGTGTAGTACATAGTATATGAGTGAGTTGCACTGAAAAACTTAGAATTTACTGAAAAACCCGCATTACACGAAATGCACAGTGTAGTACATAGTATATGAGTGAGTTGCACTGAAAAACTTAGAATATAAGAAACGCACAGTGTAGTACATAGTATATGAGTGAGTTGCACTGAAAAACTTAGAATATAAGAAACGCACAGTGTAGTACATAGTATATGAGTGAGTTGCACTGAAAAACTTAGAATATAAGAAACGCACAGTGTAGGACATAGTATATGAGTGAGTTGCACTGAAAAACTTAGAATATAAGAAACGCACAGTGTAGTACATAGTATATGAGTGAGTTGCACGGAAAAACTTAGAATTCACTGAAAAACCCGCATTACACGAAATGCACAGTGTAGTACATAGTATATGAGTGAGTTGCACTGAAAAACTCTAGAATATAAGAAACGCACAGTGTAGTACATAGTATATGAGTGAGTTGCACTCAAAAACTTAGAATATAAGAAACGCACAGTGTAGTACATAGTATATGAGTGAGTTGCACTGAAAAACTTAGAATATAAGAAACGCACAGTGTAGTACATAGTATATGAGTGAGTTGCACTGAAAAACTTAGAATATAAGAAACGCACAGTGTAGTACATAGTATATGAGTGAGTTGCACTGAAAAACTTAGAATATAAGAAACGCACAGTGTAGTACATAGTATATGAGTGAGTTGCACTCAAAAACTTAGAATATAAGAAACGCACAGTGTAGTACATAGTATATGAGTGAGTTGCACTGAAAAACTTAGAATATAAGAAACGCACAGTGTAGTACATAGTATATGAGTGAGTTGCACTGAAAAACTTAGAATATAAGAAACGCACAGTGTAGTACATAGTATATGAGTGAGTTGCACTGAAAAACTTAGAATATAAGAAACGCACAGTGTAGTACATAGTATATGATTGAGTTGCACTTAAAAACTTAGAATATAAGAAACGCACAGTGTAGTACATAGTATATGAGTGAGTTGCACTGAAAAACTTAGAATATAAGAAACGCACAGTGTAGTACATAGTATATGAGTGAGTTGCACTGAAAAACTTAGAATATAAGAAACGCACAGTGTAGGACATAGTATATGAGTGAGTTGCACTGAAAAACTTAGAATATAAGAAACGCACATTGTAGTACATAGTATATGAGTGAGTTGCACGGAAAAACCTAGAATTTAAGAAACGCACAGTGTAGTATATAGTATATGAGTGAGTTGCACTGAAAAACTTAGAATCTAAGAAACGCACAGTGTAGTACATACTATATGAGTGAGTTGCACTGAAAAACTTAGAATATAAGAAACGCACAGTGTAGTACATAGTATATGAGTGAGTTGCACTGAAAAACTTAGAATATAAGAAACGCACAGTGTAGTACATAGTATATGAGTGAGTTGCACTGAAAAACTTAGAATATAAGAAACGCACAGTGTAGTACATAGTATATGAGTGAGTTGCACTGAAAAACTTAGAATATAAGAAACGCACAGTGTAGTACATAGTATATGAGTGAGTTGCACTGAAAAACTTAGAATATAAGAAACGCACAGTGTAGTACAAAGTATATGAGTGAGTTGCACTGAAAAACTTAGAATATAAGAAACGCACAGTGTAGTACATAGTATATGAGTGAGTTGCACTGAAAAACTTAGAATATAAGAAACGCACAGTGTAGTACATAGTATATGAGTGAGTTGCACTGAAAAACTTAGAATTTACTGAAAAACCCGCATTACACGAAATGCACAGTGTAGTACATAGTATATGAGTGAGTTGCACTGAAAAACTTAGAATATAAGAAACGCAAAGTGTAGTACATAGTATATGAATATGAGTGAGTTGCACTGAACAACTTAGAATATAAGAAACGCACAGTGTAGTACATAGTATATGAGTGAGTTGCACTCAAAAACTTAGAATATAAGAAACACACAGTGTAGTACATAGTATATGAGTGAGTTGCACTGAAAAACTTAGAATATAAGAAACGCACAGTGTAGTACATAGTATATGAGTGAGTTGCACTGAAAAACTTAGAATATAAGAAACGCACAGTGTAGTACATAGTATATGAGTGAGTTGCACTGAAAAACTTAGAATATAAGAAACGCACAGTGTAGTACATAGTATATGAGTGAGTTGCACTCAAAAACTTAGAATATAAGAAACGCACAGTGTAGTACATAGTATATGAGTGAGTTGCACTGAAAAACTTAGAATATAAGAAACGCACAGTGTAGTACATAGTATATGAGTGAGTTGCACTGAAAAACTTAGAATATAAGGAACGCACAGTGTAGTACATAGTATATGAGTGAGTTGCACTGAAAAACTTAGAATTTAAGAAACGCACAGTGTAGTACATAGTATATGAGTGAGTTGCACTGAAAAACTTAGAATATAACAAACGCACAGTGTAGTATTAAGTATATGAGTGAGTTGCACTGAAAAACTTAGAATATAAGAAACGCACAGTGTAGTACATAGTATATGAGTGAGTTGCACTGAAAAACTTAGAATATAAGAAACGCACAGTGTAGTACATAGTATATGAGTGAGTTGCACTGAAAAACTTAGAATTTACTGAAAAACCCGCATTACACGAAATGCACAATGTAGTACATAGTATATGAGTGAGTTGCACTGAAAAACTTAGAATATAAGAAACGCACAGTGTAGTACATAGTATATGAGTGAGTTGCACTGAAAAACTTAGAATATAAGAAACGCACAGTGTAGTACATAGTATATGAGTGAGTTGCACTGAAAAACTTAGAATATAAGAAACGCACAGTGTAGTACATAGTATATGAGTGAGTTGCACTGAAAAACTTAGAATATAAGAATCGCACAGTGTAGTACATAGTATATGAGTGAGTTGCACTGAAAAACTTAGAATATAAGAAACGCACAGTGTAGTACATAGTATATGAGTGAGTTGCACTGAAAAACTTAGAATATAAGAAACGCACAGTGTAGTACATAGTATATGAGTGAGTTGCACTGAAAAACTTAGAATATAAGAAACGCACAGTGTAGTACATAGTATATGAGTGAGTTGCACTGAAAAACTTAGAATATAAGAAACGCACAGTGTAGTACATAGTATATGAGTGAGTTGCACTGAAAAACTTAGAATATAAGAAACGCACAGTGTAGTACATAGTATATGAGTGAGTTGCACTGAAAAACTTAGAATTTAAGAAACGCACAGTGTAGTACATAGTATATGAGTGAGTTGCACTGAAAAACTTAGAATATAAGAAACGCACAGTGTAGTACATAGTATATGAGTGAGTTGCACTGAAAAACTTAGAATATAAGAAACGCACAGTGTAGTACATAGTATATGAGTGAGTTGCACTGAAAAACTTAGAATATAAGAAACGCACAGTGTAGTACATAGTATATGAGTGAGTTGCACTGAAAAACTTAGAATATAAGAAACGCACAGTGTAGTACATAGTATATGAGTGAGTTGCACTGAAAAACTTAGAATATAAGAAACGCACAGTGTAGTACATAGTATATGATTGAGTTGCACTGAAAAACTTAGAATATAAGAAACGCACAGTGTAGTACATAGTATATGAGTGAGTTGCACTGAAAAACTTAGAATATAAGAAACGCACAGTGTAGTACATAGTATATGAGTGAGTTGCACTGAAAAACTTAGAATATAAGAAACGCACAGTGTAGTACATAGTATATGAGTGAGTTGCACTGAAAAACTTAGAATATAAGAAACGCACAGTGTAGTACATAGTATATGAGTGAGTTGCACTGAAAAACTTAGAATATAAGAAACGCACATTGTAGTACATAGTATATGAGTGAGTTGCACGGAAAAACCTAGAATTTAAGAAACGCACAGTGTAGTATATAGTATATGAGTGAGTTGCACTGAAAAACTTAGAATCTAAGAAACGCACAGTGTAGTACATACTATATGAGTGAGTTGCACTGAAAAACTTAGAATATAAGAAACGCACAGTGTAGTACATAGTATATGAGTGAGTTGCACTGAAAAACTTAGAATATAAGAAACGCACAGTGTAGTACATAGTATATGAGTGAGTTGCACTGAAAAACTTAGAATATAAGAAACGCACAGTGTAGTACATAGTATATGAGTGAGTTGCACTGAAAAACTTAGAATATAAGAAACGCACAGTGTAGTACATAGTATATGAGTGAGTTGCACTGAGAAACTTAGAATATAAGAAACGCACAGTGTAGTACATAGTATATGAGTGAGTTGCACTGAAAAACTTAGAATATAAGAATCGCACAGTGTAGTACATAGTATATGAGTGAGTTGCACTGAAAAACTTAGAATATAAGAAACGCACAGTGTAGTACATAGTATATGAGTGAGTTGCACTGAAAAACTTAGAATATAAGAAACGCACAGTGTAGTACATAGTATATGAGTGAGTTGCACTGAAAAACTTAGAATATAAGAAACGCACAGTGTAGTACATAGTATATGAGTGAGTTGCACTGAAAAACTTAGAATATAAGAAACGCACAGTGTAGTACATAGTATATGAGTGAGTTGCACTGAAAAACTTAGAATATAAGAAACGCACAGTGTAGTACATAGTATATGAGTGAGTTGCACTGAAAAACTTAGAATTTAAGAAACGCACAGTGTAGTACATAGTATATGAGTGAGTTGCACTGAAAAACTTAGAATATAAGAAACGCACAGTGTAGTACATAGTATATGAGTGAGTTGCACTGAAAAACTTAGAATATAAGAAACGCACAGTGTAGTACATAGTATATGAGTGAGTTGCACTGAAAAACTTAGAATATAAGAAACGCACAGTGTAGTACATAGTATATGAGTGAGTTGCACTGAAAAACTTAGAATATAAGAAACGCACAGTGTAGTACATAGTATATGAGTGAGTTGCACTGAAAAACTTAGAATATAAGAAACGCACAGTGTAGTACATAGTATATGAGTGAGTTGCACTGAAAAACTTAGAATATAAGAAACGCACAGTGTAGTACATAGTATATGATTGAGTTGCACTGAAAAACTTAGAATATAAGAAACGCACAGTGTAGTACATAGTATATGAGTGAGTTGCACTGAAAAACTTAGAATATAAGAAACGCACAGTGTAGTACATAGTATATGAGTGAGTTGCACTGAAAAACTTAGAATATAAGAAACGCACAGTGTAGTACATAGTATATGAGTGAGTTGCACTGAAAAACTTAGAATATAAGAAACGCACATTGTAGTACATAGTATATGAGTGAGTTGCACGGAAAAACCTAGAATTTAAGAAACGCACAGTGTAGTATATAGTATATGAGTGAGTTGCACTGAAAAACTTAGAATCTAAGAAACGCACAGTGTAGTACATACTATATGAGTGAGTTGCACTGAAAAACTTAGAATATAAGAAACGCACAGTGTAGTACATAGTATATGAGTGAGTTGCACTGAAAAACTTAGAATATAAGAAACGCACAGTGTAGTACATAGTATATGAGTGAGTTGCACTGAAAAACTTAGAATATAAGGAACGCACAGTGTAGTACATAGTATATGAGTGAGTTGCACTGAAAAACTTAGAATATAAGAAACGCACAGTGTAGTACATAGTATATGAGTGAGTTGCACTGAAAAACTTAGAATATAAGAAACGCACAGTGTAGTACATAGTATATGAGTGAGTTGCACTGAAAAACTTAGAATTTAAGAAACGCACAGTGTAGTATATAGTATATGAGTGAGTTGCACTGAAAAACTTAGAATATAAGAAACGCACAGTGTAGTAAAAGTATATGAGTGAGTTGCACTGAAAAACTTAGAATATAAGAAACGCACAGTGTAGTACATAGTATATGAGTGAGTTGCACTGAAAAACTTAGAATATAAGAAACGCACAGTGTAGTACATAGTATATGAGTGAGTTGCACTGAAAAACTTAGAATTTACTGAAAAACCCGCATTACACGAAATGCACAGTGTAGTACATAGTATATGAGTGAGTTGCACTGAAAAACTTAGAATATAAGAAACGCAAAGTGTAGTACATAGTATATGAATATGAGTGAGTTGCACTGAAAAACTTAGAATATAAGAAACGCACAGTGTAGTACATAGTATATGAGTGAGTTGCACTGAAAAACTTAGAATATAAGAAACGCACAGTGTAGTACATAGTATATGAGTGAGTTGCACTCAAAAACTTAGAATATAAGAAACGCACAGTGTAGTACATAGTATATGAGTGAGTTGCACTGAAAAACTTAGAATATAAGAAACGCACAGTGTAGTACATAGTATATGAGTGAGTTGCACTCAAAAACTTAGAATATAAGAAACGCACAGTGTAGTACATAGTATATGAGTGAGTTGCACTGAAAAACTTAGAATATAAGAAACGCACAGTGTAGTACATAGTATATGATTGAGTTGCACTGAAAAACTTAGAATATAAGAAACGCACAGTGTAGTACATAGTATATGAGTGAGTTGCACTGAAAAACTTAGAATATAAGAAACGCACAGTGTAGTACATAGTATATGAGTGAGTTGCACTGAAAAACTTAGAATATAAGAAACGCACAGTGTAGTACATAGTATATGAGTGAGTTGCACTGAAAAACTTAGAATATAAGAAACGCACATTGTAGTACATAGTATATGAGTGAGTTGCACGGAAAAACCTAGAATTTAAGAAACGCACAGTGTAGTATATAGTATATGAGTGAGTTGCACTGAAAAACTTAGAATCTAAGAAACGCACAGTGTAGTACATACTATATGAGTGAGTTGCACTGAAAAACTTAGAATATAAGAAACGCACAGTGTAGTACATAGTATATGAGTGAGTTGCACTGAAAAACTTAGAATATAAGAAACGCACAGTGTAGTACATAGTATATGAGTGAGTTGCACTGAAAAACTTAGAATATAAGAAACGCACAGTGTAGTACATAGTATATGAGTGAGTTGCACTGAAAAACTTAGAATATAAGAAACGCACAGTGTAGTACATAGTATATGAGTGAGTTGCACTGAAAAACTTAGAATATAAGAAACGCACAGTGTAGTACATAGTATATGAGTGAGTTGCACTGAAAAACTTAGAATTTAAGAAACGCACAGTGTAGTATATAGTATATGAGTGAGTTGCACTGAAAAACTTAGAATATAAGAAACGCACAGTGTAGTAAAAGTATATGAGTGAGTTGCACTGAAAAACTTAGAATATAAGAAACGCACAGTGTAGTACATAGTATATGAGTGAGTTGCACTGAAAAACTTAGAATATAAGAAACGCACAGTGTAGTACATAGTATATGAGTGAGTTGCACTGAAAAACTTAGAATTTACTGAAAAACCCGCATTACACGAAATGCACAGTGTAGTACATAGTATATGAGTGAGTTGCACTGAAAAACTTAGAATATAAGAAACGCAAAGTGTAGTACATAGTATATGAATATGAGTGAGTTGCACTGAAAAACTTAGAATATAAGAAACGCACAGTGTAGTACATAGTATATGAGTGAGTTGCACTGAAAAACTTAGAATATAAGAAACGCACAGTGTAGTACATAGTATATGAGTGAGTTGCACTCAAAAACTTAGAATATAAGAAACGCACAGTGTAGTACATAGTATATGAGTGAGTTGCACTGAAAAACTTAGAATATAAGAAACGCACAGTGTAGTACATAGTATATGAGTGAGTTGCACTCAAAAACTTAGAATATAAGAAACGCACAGTGTAGTACATAGTATATGAGTGAGTTGCACTGAAAAACTTAGAATATAAGAAACGCACAGTGTAGTACATAGTATATGAGTGAGTTGCACTGAAAAACTTAGAATATAAGAAACGCACAGTGTAGTACATAGTATATGAGTGAGTTGCACTGAAAAACTTAGAATATAAGAAACGCACAGTGTAGTACATAGTATATGATTGAGTTGCACTTAAAAACTTAGAATATAAGAAACGCACAGTGTAGTACATAGTATATGAGTGAGTTGCACTGAAAAACTTAGAATATAAGAAACGCACAGTGTAGTACATAGTATATGAGTGAGTTGCACTGAAAAACTTAGAATATAAGAAACGCACAGTGTAGGACATAGTATATGAGTGAGTTGCACTGAAAAACTTAGAATATAAGAAACGCACAGTGTAGTACATAGTATATGAGTGAGTTGCACGGAAAAACTTAGAATTCACTGAAAAACCCGCATTACACGAAATGCACAGTGTAGTACATAGTATATGAGTGAGTTGCACTGAAAAACTTAGAATATAAGAAACGCACAGTGTAGTACATAGTATATGAGTGAGTTGCACTGAAAAACTTAGAATATAAGAAACGCACATTGTAGTACATAGTATATGAGTGAGTTGCACAGAAAAACCTAGAATTTAAGAAACGCACAGTGTAGTATATAGTATATGAGTGAGTTGCACTGAAAAACTTAGAATCTAAGAAACGCACAGTGTAGTACATACTATATGAGTGAGTTGCACTGAAAAACTTAGAATATAAGAAACGCACAGTGTAGTACATAGTATATGAGTGAGTTGCACTGAAAAACTTAGAATATAAGAAACGCACAGTGTAGTACATAGTATATGAGTGAGTTGCACTGAAAAACTTAGAATATAAGAAACGCACAGTGTAGTACATAGTATATGAGTGAGTTGCACTGAAAAACTTAGAATATAAGAAACGCACAGTGTAGTACATAGTATATGAGTGAGTTGCACTGAAAAACTTAGAATATAAGAAACGCACAGTGTAGTACATAGTATATGAGTGAGTTGCACTGAAAAACTTAGAATTTAAGAAACGCACAGTGTAGTATATAGTATATGAGTGAGTTGCACTGAAAAACTTAGAATATAAGAAACGCACAGTGTAGTACAAAGTATATGAGTGAGTTGCACTGAAAAACTTAGAATATAAGAAACGCACAGTGTAGTACATAGTATATGAGTGAGTTGCACTGAAAAACTTAGAATATAAGAAACGCACAGTGTAGTACATAGTATATGAGTGAGTTGCACTGAAAAACTTAGAATTTACTGAAAAACCCGCATTACACGAAATGCACAGTGTAGTACATAGTATATGAGTGAGTTGCACTGAAAAACTTAGAATATAAGAAACGCAAAGTGTAGTACATAGTATATGAATATGAGTGAGTTGCACTGAAAAACTTAGAATATAAGAAACGCACAGTGTAGTACATAGTATATGAGTGAGTTGCACTGAAAAACTTAGAATATAAGAAACGCACAGTGTAGTACATAGTATATGAGTGAGTTGCACTCAAAAACTTAGAATATAAGAAACGCACAGTGTAGTACATAGTATATGAGTGAGTTGCACTGAAAAACTTAGAATATAAGAAACGCACAGTGTAGTACATAGTATATGAGTGAGTTGCACTCAAAAACTTAGAATATAAGAAACGCACAGTGTAGTACATAGTATATGAGTGAGTTGCACTGAAAAACTTAGAATATAAGAAACGCACAGTGTAGTACATAGTATATGAGTGAGTTGCACTGAAAAACTTAGAATATAAGAAACGCACAGTGTAGTACATAGTATATGAGTGAGTTGCACTGAAAAACTTAGAATATAAGAAACGCACAGTGTAGTACATAGTATATGATTGAGTTGCACTTAAAAACTTAGAATATAAGAAACGCACAGTGTAGTACATAGTATATGAGTGAGTTGCACTGAAAAACTTAGAATATAAGAAACGCACAGTGTAGTACATAGTATATGAGTGAGTTGCACTGAAAAACTTAGAATATAAGAAACGCACAGTGTAGGACATAGTATATGAGTGAGTTGCACTGAAAAACTTAGAATATAAGAAACGCACAGTGTAGTACATAGTATATGAGTGAGTTGCACGGAAAAACTTAGAATTCACTGAAAAACCCGCATTACACGAAATGCACAGTGTAGTACATAGTATATGAGTGAGTTGCACTGAAAAACTCTAGAATATAAGAAACGCACAGTGTAGTACATAGTATATGAGTGAGTTGCACTCAAAAACTTAGAATATAAGAAACGCACAGTGTAGTACATAGTATATGAGTGAGTTGCACTGAAAAACTTAGAATATAAGAAACGCACAGTGTAGTACATAGTATATGAGTGAGTTGCACTGAAAAACTTAGAATATAAGAAACGCACAGTGTAGTACATAGTATATGAGTGAGTTGCACTGAAAAACTTAGAATATAAGAAACGCACAGTGTAGTACATAGTATATGAGTGAGTTGCACTCAAAAACTTAGAATATAAGAAACGCACAGTGTAGTACATAGTATATGAGTGAGTTGCACTGAAAAACTTAGAATATAAGAAACGCACAGTGTAGTACATAGTATATGAGTGAGTTGCACTGAAAAACTTAGAATATAAGAAACGCACAGTGTAGTACATAGTATATGAGTGAGTTGCACTGAAAAACTTAGAATATAAGAAACGCACAGTGTAGTACATAGTATATGATTGAGTTGCACTTAAAAACTTAGAATATAAGAAACGCACAGTGTAGTACATAGTATATGAGTGAGTTGCACTGAAAAACTTAGAATATAAGAAACGCACAGTGTAGTACATAGTATATGAGTGAGTTGCACTGAAAAACTTAGAATATAAGAAACGCACAGTGTAGGACATAGTATATGAGTGAGTTGCACTGAAAAACTTAGAATATAAGAAACGCACATTGTAGTACATAGTATATGAGTGAGTTGCACGGAAAAACCTAGAATTTAAGAAACGCACAGTGTAGTATATAGTATATGAGTGAGTTGCACTGAAAAACTTAGAATCTAAGAAACGCACAGTGTAGTACATACTATATGAGTGAGTTGCACTGAAAAACTTAGAATATAAGAAACGCACAGTGTAGTACATAGTATATGAGTGAGTTGCACTGAAAAACTTAGAATATAAGAAACGCACAGTGTAGTACATAGTATATGAGTGAGTTGCACTGAAAAACTTAGAATATAAGAAACGCACAGTGTAGTACATAGTATATGAGTGAGTTGCACTGAAAAACTTAGAATATAAGAAACGCACAGTGTAGTACATAGTATATGAGTGAGTTGCACTGAAAAACTTAGAATATAAGAAACGCACAGTGTAGTACATAGTATATGAGTGAGTTGCACTGAAAAACTTAGAATTTAAGAAACGCACAGTGTAGTATATAGTATATGAGTGAGTTGCACTGAAAAAATTAGAATATAAGAAACGCACAGTGTAGTACAAAGTATATGAGTGAGTTGCACTGAAAAACTTAGAATATAAGAAACGCACAGTGTAGTACATAGTATATGAGTGAGTTGCACTGAAAAACTTAGAATATAAGAAACGCACAGTGTAGTACATAGTATATGAGTGAGTTGCACTGAAAAACTTAGAATTTACTGAAAAACCCGCATTACACGAAATGCACAGTGTAGTACATAGTATATGAGTGAGTTGCACTGAAAAACTTAGAATATAAGAAACGCAAAGTGTAGTACATAGTATATGAATATGAGTGAGTTGCACTGAAAAACTTAGAATATAAGAAACGCACAGTGTAGTACATAGTATATGAGTGAGTTGCACTCAAAAACTTAGAATATAAGAAACACACAGTGTAGTACATAGTATATGAGTGAGTTGCACTGAAAAACTTAGAATATAAGAAACGCACAGTGTAGTACATAGTATATGAGTGAGTTGCACTGAAAAACTTAGAATATAAGAAACGCACAGTGTAGTACATAGTATATGAGTGAGTTGCACTGAAAAACTTAGAATATAAGAAACGCACAGTGTAGTACATAGTATATGAGTGAGTTGCACTGAAAAACTTAGAATATAAGAAACGCACAGTGTAGTACATAGTATATGAGTGAGTTGCACTGAAAAACTTAGAATATAAGAAACGCACAGTGTAGTACATAGTATATGAGTGAGTTGCACTGAAAAACTTAGAATATAAGAAACGCACAGTGTAGTACATAGTATATGAGTGAGTTGCACTGAAAAACTTAGAATATAAGGAACGCACAGTGTAGTACATAGTATATGAGTGAGTTGCACTGAAAAACTTAGAATTTAAGAAACGCACAGTGTAGTACATAGTATATGAGTGAGTTGCACTGAAAAACTTAGAATATAACAAACGCACAGTGTAGTATTAAGTATATGAGTGAGTTGCACTGAAAAACTTAGAATATAAGAAACGCACAGTGTAGTACATAGTATATGAGTGAGTTGCACTGAAAAACTTAGAATATAAGAAACGCACAGTGTAGTACATAGTATATGAGTGAGTTGCACTGAAAAACTTAGAATTTACTGAAAAACCCGCATTACACGAAATGCACAGTGTAGTACATAGTATATGAGTGAGTTGCACTGAAAAACTTAGAATATAAGAAACGCACAGTGTAGTACATAGTATATGAGTGAGTTGCACTGAAAAACTTAGAATATAAGAAACGCACAGTGTAGTACATAGTATATGAGTGAGTTGCACTGAAAAACTTAGAATATAAGAAACGCACAGTGTAGTACATAGTATATGAGTGAGTTGCACTGAAAAACTTAGAATATAAGAATCGCACAGTGTAGTACATAGTATATGAGTGAGTTGCACTGAAAAACTTAGAATATAAGAAACGCACAGTGTAGTACATAGTATATGAGTGAGTTGCACTGAAAAACTTAGAATATAAGAAACGCACAGTGTAGTACATAGTATATGAGTGAGTTGCACTGAAAAACTTAGAATATAAGAAACGCACAGTGTAGTACATAGTATATGAGTGAGTTGCACTGAAAAACTTAGAATATAAGAAACGCACAGTGTAGTACATAGTATATGAGTGAGTTGCACTGAAAAACTTAGAATATAAGAAACGCACAGTGTAGTACATAGTATATGAGTGAGTTGCACTGAAAAACTTAGAATTTAAGAAACGCACAGTGTAGTACATAGTATATGAGTGAGTTGCACTGAAAAACTTAGAATATAAGAAACGCACAGTGTAGTACATAGTATATGAGTGAGTTGCACTGAAAAACTTAGAATATAAGAAACGCACAGTGTAGTACATAGTATATGAGTGAGTTGCACTGAAAAACTTAGAATATAAGAAACGCACAGTGTAGTACATAGTATATGAGTGAGTTGCACTGAAAAACTTAGAATATAAGAAACGCACAGTGTAGTACATAGTATATGAGTGAGTTGCACTGAAAAACTTAGAATATAAGAAACGCACAGTGTAGTACATAGTATATGAGTGAGTTGCACTGAAAAACTTAGAATATAAGAAACGCACAGTGTAGTACATAGTATATGATTGAGTTGCACTGAAAAACTTAGAATATAAGAAACGCACAGTGTAGTACATAGTATATGAGTGAGTTGCACTGAAAAACTTAGAATATAAGAAACGCACAGTGTAGTACATAGTATATGAGTGAGTTGCACTGAAAAACTTAGAATATAAGAAACGCAAAGTGTAGTACATAGTATATGAATATGAGTGAGTTGCACTGAAAAACTTAGAATATAAGAAACGCACAGTGTAGTACATAGTATATGAGTGAGTTGCACTCAAAAACTTAGAATATAAGAAACACACAGTGTAGTACATAGTATATGAGTGAGTTGCACTGAAAAACTTAGAATATAAGAAACGCACAGTGTAGTACATAGTATATGAGTGAGTTACACTGAAAAACTTAGAATATAAGAAACGCACAGTGTAGTACATAGTATATGAGTGAGTTGCACTGAAAAACTTAGAATATAAGAAACGCACAGTGTAGTACATAGTATATGAGTGAGTTGCACTGAAAAACTTAGAATCTAAGAAACGCACAGTGTAGTACATACTATATGAGTGAGTTGCACTGAAAAACTTAGAATATAAGAAACGCACAGTGTAGTACATAGTATATGAGTGAGTTGCACTGAAAAACTTAGAATATAAGAAACGCACAGTGTAGTACATAGTATATGAGTGAGTTGCACTGAAAAACTTAGAATATAAGAAACGCACAGTGTAGTACATAGTATATGAGTGAGTTGCACTGAAAAACTTAGAATATAAGAAACGCACAGTGTAGTACATAGTATATGAGTGAGTTGCACTGAAAAACTTAGAATATAAGAAACGCACAGTGTAGTACATAGTATATGAGTGAGTTGCACTGAAAAACTTAGAATATAAGAATCGCACAGTGTAGTACATAGTATATGAGTGAGTTGCACTGAAAAACTTAGAATATAAGAAACGCACAGTGTAGTACATAGTATATGAGTGAGTTGCACTGAAAAACTTAGAATATAAGAAACGCACAGTGTAGTACATAGTATATGAGTGAGTTGCACTGAAAAACTTAGAATATAAGAAACGCACAGTGTAGTACATAGTATATGAGTGAGTTGCACTGAAAAACTTAGAATATAAGAAACGCACAGTGTAGTACATAGTATATGAGTGAGTTGCACTGAAAAACTTAGAATATAAGAAACGCACAGTGTAGTACATAGTATATGAGTGAGTTGCACTGAAAAACTTAGAATATAAGAAACGCACAGTGTAGTACATAGTATATGAGTGAGTTGCACTGAAAAACTTAGAATATAAGAAACGCACAGTGTAGTACATAGTATATGATTGAGTTGCACTGAAAAACTTAGAATATAAGAAACGCACAGTGTAGTACATAGTATATGAGTGAGTTGCACTGAAAAACTTAGAATATAAGAAACGCACAGTGTAGTACATAGTATATGAGTGAGTTGCACTGAAAAACTTAGAATATAAGAAACGCACAGTGTAGTACATAGTATATGAGTGAGTTGCACTGAAAAACTTAGAATATAAGAAACGCACATTGTAGTACATAGTATATGAGTGAGTTGCACGGAAAAACCTAGAATTTAAGAAACGCACAGTTTAGTATATAGTATATGAGTGAGTTGCACTGAAAAACTTAGAATATAAGAAACGCACAGTGTAGTACATACTATATGAGTGAGTTGCACTGAAAAACTTAGAATATAAGAAACGCACAGTGTAGTACATAGTATATGAGTGAGTTGCACTGAAAAACTTAGAATATAAGAAACGCACAGTGTAGTACATAGTATATGAGTGAGTTGCACTGAAAAACTTAGAATATAAGAAACGCACAGTGTAGTACATAGTATATGAGTGAGTTGCACTGAAAAACTTAGAATATAAGAAACGCACAGTGTAGTACATAGTATATGAGTGAGTTGCACTGAAAAACTTAGAATATAAGAAACGCACAGTGTAGTACATAGTATTTGAGTGAGTTGCACTGAAAAACTTAGAATTTAAGAAACGCACAGTGTAGTATATATTATATGAGTGAGTTGCACTGAAAAACTTAGAATATAAGAAACGCACAGTGTAGTACAAAGTATATGAGTGAGTTGCACTGAAAAACTTAGAATATAAGAAACGCACAGTGTAGTACATAGTATATGAGTGAGTTGCACTGAAAAACTTAGAATATAAGAAACGCACAGTGTAGTACATAGTATATGAGTGAGTTGCACTGAAAAACTTAGAATTTACTGAAAAACCCGCATTACACGAAATGCACAGTGTAGTACATAGTATATGAGTGAGTTGCACTGAAAAACTTAGAATATAAGAAACGCAAAGTGTAGTACATAGTATATGAATATGAGTGAGTTGCACTGAAAAACTTAGAATATAAGAAACGCACAGTGTAGTACATAGTATATGAGTGAGTTGCACTGAAAAACTTAGAATATAAGAAACGCACAGTGTAGTACATAGTATATGAGTGAGTTGCACTGAAAAACTTAGAATATAAGAAACGCACAGTGTAGTACATAGTATATGAGTGAGTTGCACTGAAAAACTTAGAATATAAGAAACGCACAGTGTAGTACATAGTATATGAGTGAGTTGCACTGAAAAACTTAGAATATAAGAAACGCACAGTGTAGTACATAGTATATGAGTGAGTTGCACTCAAAAACTTAGAATATAAGAAACGCACAGTGTAGTACATAGTATATGAGTGAGTTGCACTGAAAAACTTAGAATATAAGAAACGCACAGTGTAGTACATAGTATATGAGTGAGTTGCACTGAAAAACTTAAAATATAAAAAACGCACAGTGTAGTACATAGTATATGAGTGAGTTGCACTGAAAAACTTAGAATATAAGAAACGCACAGTGTAGTACATAGTATATGAGTGAGTTGCACTGAAAAACTTAGAATTTAAGAAACGCAAAGTGTAGTACATAGTATATGAGTGAGTTGCACTGAAAAACTTAGAATATAACAAACGCACAGTGTAGTATTAATTATATGAGTGAGTTGCACTGAAAAACTTAGAATATAAGAAACGCACAGTGTAGTACATAGTATATGAGTGAGTTGCACTGAAAAACTTAGAATATAAGAAACGCACAGTGTAGTACATAGTATATGAGTGAGTTGCACTGAAAAACTTAGAATTTACTGAAAAACCCGCATTACACGAAATGCACAGTGTAGTACATAGTATATGAGTGAGTTGCACTGAAAAACTTAGAATATAAGAAACGCACAGTGTAGTACATAGTATATGAGTGAGTTGCACTGAAAAACTTAGAATATAAGAAACGCACAGTGTAGTACATAGTATATGAGTGAGTTGCACTGAAAAACTTAGAATATAAGAAACGCACAGTGTAGTACATAGTATATGAGTGAGTTGCACTGAAAAACTTAGAATATAAGAATCGCACAGTGTAGTACATAGTATATGAGTGAGTTGCACTGAAAAACTTAGAATATAAGAAACGCACAGTGTAGTACATAGTATATGAGTGAGTTGCACTGAAAAACTTAGAATATAAGAAACGCACAGTGTAGTACATAGTATATGAGTGAGTTGCACTGAAAAACTTAGAATTTAAGAAACGCACAGTGTAGTACATAGTATATGAGTGAGTTGCACTGAAAAACTTAGAATATAAGAAACGCACAGTGTAGTACATAGTATATGAGTGAGTTGCACTGAAAAACTTAGAATTTACTGAAAAACCCGCATTACACGAAATGCACAGTGTAGTACATAGTATATGAGTGAGTTGCACTGAAAAACTTAGAATATAAGAAACGCAAAGTGTAGTACATAGTATATGAATATGAGTGAGTTGCACTGAAAAACTTAGAATATAAGAAACGCACAGTGTAGTACATAGTATATGAGTGAGTTGCACTGAAAAACTTAGAATATAAGAAACGCACAGTGTAGTACATAGTATATGAGTGAGTTGCACTGAAAAACTTAGAATATAAGAAACGCACAGTGTAGTACATAGTATATGAGTGAGTTGCACTGAAAAACTTAGAATATAAGAAACGCACAGTGTAGTACATAGTATATGAGTGAGTTGCACTGAAAAACTTAGAATATAAGAAACGCACAGTGTAGTACATAGTATATGAGTGAGTTGCACTGAAAAACTTAGATTATAACAAACGCACAGTGTAGTATTAAGTATATGAGTGAGTTGCACTGAAAAACTTATAATATAAGAAACGCACAGTGTAGTACATAGTATATGAGTGAGTTGCACTGAAAAACTTAGAATATAAGAAACGCACAGTGTAGTACATAGTATATGAGTGAGTTGCACTGAAAAACTTAGAATATAAGAAACGCACATTGTAGTACATAGTATATGAGTGAGTTGCACTGAAAAACTTAGAATTTAAGAAACGCACAGTGTAGTACATAGTATATGAGTGAGTTGCACTGAAAAACTTAGAATATAACAAACGCACAGTGTAGTATTAAGTATATGAGTGAGTTGCACTGAAAAACTTAGAATATAAGAAACGCACAGTGTAGTACATAGTATATGAGTGAGTTGCACTGAAAAACTTAGAATATAAGAAACGCACAGTGTAGTACATAGTATATGAGTGAGTTGCACTGAAAAACTTAGAATTTACTGAAAAACCCGCATTACACGAAATGCACAGTGTAGTACATAGTATATGAGTGAGTTGCACTGAAAAACTTAGAATATAAGAAACGCACAGTGTAGTACATAGTATATGAGTGAGTTGCACTGAAAAACTTAGAATATAAGAAACGCACAGTGTAGTACATAGTATATGAGTGAGTTGCACTGAAAAACTTAGAATATAAGAAACGCACAGTGTAGTACATAGTATATGAGTGAGTTGCACTGAAAAACTTAGAATATAAGAATCGCACAGTGTAGTACATAGTATATGAGTGAGTTGCACTGAAAAACTTAGAATATAAGAAACGCACAGTGTAGTACATAGTATATGAGTGAGTTGCACTGAAAAACTTAGAATATAAGAAACGCACAGTGTAGTACATAGTATATGAGTGAGTTGCACTGAAAAACTTAGAATTTAAGAAACGCACAGTGTAGTATATAGTATATGAGTGAGTTGCACTGAAAAACTTAGAATATAAGAAACGCACAGTGTAGTACAAAGTATATGAGTGAGTTGCACTGAAAAACTTAGAATATAAGAAACGCACAGTGTAGTACATAGTATATGAGTGAGTTGCACTGAAAAACTTAGAATATAAGAAACGCACAGTGTAGTACATAGTATATGAGTGAGTTGCACTGAAAAACTTAGAATATAAGAAACGCACAGTGTAGTACATAGTATATGAGTGAGTTGCACTGAAAAACTTAGAATATAAGAAACGCACAGTGTAGTACATAGTATATGAGTGAGTTGCACTGAAAAACTTAGAATATAAGAAACGCACAGTGTAGTACATAGTATATGAGTGAGTTGCACTGAAAAACTTAGAATATAAGAAACGCACAGTGTAGTACATAGTATATGAGTGAGTTGCACTGAAAAACTTAGAATATAAGAAACGCACAGTGTAGTACATAGTATATGAGTGAGTTGCACTCAAAAACTTAGAATATAAGAAACGCACAGTGTAGTACATAGTATATGAGTGAGTTGCACTGAAAAACTTAGAATATAAGAAACGCACAGTGTAGTACATAGTATATGAGTGAGTTGCACTGAAAAACTTAAAATATAAGAAACGCACAGTGTAGTACATAGTATATGAGTGAGTTGCACTGAAAAACTTAGAATATAAGAAACGCACAGTGTAGTACATAGTATATGAGTGAGTTGCACTGAAAAACTTAGAATATAAGAAACGCACAGTGTAGTACATAGTATATGAGTGAGTTGCACTGAAAAACTTAGAATTTACTGAAAAACCCGCATTACACGAAATGCACAGTGTAGTACATAGTATATGAGTGAGTTGCACTGAAAAACTTAGAATATAAGAAACGCACAGTGTAGTACATAGTATATGAGTGAGTTGCACTGAAAAACTTAGAATATAAGAAACGCACAGTGTAGTACATAGTATATGAGTGAGTTGCACTGAAAAACTTAGAATATAAGAAACGCACAGTGTAGTACATAGTATATGAGTGAGTTGCACTGAAAAACTTAGAATATAAGAATCGCACAGTGTAGTACATAGTATATGAGTGAGTTGCACTGAAAAACTTAGAATATAAGAAACGCACAGTGTAGTACATAGTATATGAGTGAGTTGCACTGAAAAACTTAGAATATAAGAAACGCACAGTGTAGTACATAGTATATGAGTGAGTTGCACTGAAAAACTTAGAATTTAAGAAACGCACAGTGTAGTACATAGTATATGAGTGAGTTGCACTGAAAAACTTAGAATATAAGAAACGCACAGTGTAGTACATAGTATATGAGTGAGTTGCACTGAAAAACTTAGAATTTACTGAAAAACCCGCATTACACGAAATGCACAGTGTAGTACATAGTATATGAGTGAGTTGCACTGAAAAACTTAGAATATAAGAAACGCAAAGTGTAGTACATAGTATATGAATATGAGTGAGTTGCACTGAAAAACTTAGAATATAAGAAACGCACAGTGTAGTACATAGTATATGAGTGAGTTGCACTGAAAAACTTAGAATATAAGAAACGCACAGTGTAGTACATAGTATATGAGTGAGTTGCACTGAAAAACTTAGAATATAAGAAACGCACAGTGTAGTACATAGTATATGAGTGAGTTGCACTGAAAAACTTAGAATATAAGAAACGCACAGTGTAGTACATAGTATATGAGTGAGTTGCACTGAAAAACTTAGAATATAAGAAACGCACAGTGTAGTACATAGTATATGAGTGAGTTGCACTGAAAAACTTAGATTATAACAAACGCACAGTGTAGTATTAAGTATATGAGTGAGTTGCACTGAAAAACTTATAATATAAGAAACGCACAGTGTAGTACATAGTATATGAGTGAGTTGCACTGAAAAACTTAGAATATAAGAAACGCACAGTGTAGTACATAGTATATGAGTGAGTTGCACTGAAAAACTTAGAATATAAGAAACGCACATTGTAGTACATAGTATATGAGTGAGTTGCACTGAAAAACTTAGAATTTAAGAAACGCACAGTGTAGTACATAGTATATGAGTGAGTTGCACTGAAAAACTTAGAATATAACAAACGAACAGTGTAGTATTAAGTATATGAGTGAGTTGCACTGAAAAACTTAGAATATAAGAAACGCACAGTGTAGTACATAGTATATGAGTGAGTTGCACTGAAAAACTTAGAATTTACTGAAAAACCCGCATTACACGAAATGCACAGTGTAGTACATAGTATATGAGTGAGTTGCACTGAAAAACTTAGAATATAAGAAACGCACAGTGTAGTACATAGTATATGAGTGAGTTGCACTGAAAAACTTAGAATATAAGAAACGCACAGTGTAGTACATAGTATATGAGTGAGTTGCACTGAAAAACTTAGAATATAAGAAACGCACAGTGTAGTACATAGTATATGAGTGAGTTGCACTGAAAAACTTAGAATATAAGAAACGCACAGTGTAGTACATAGTATATGAGTGAGTTGCACTGAAAAACTTAGAATATAAGAAACGCACAGTGTAGTACATAGTATATGAGTGAGTTGCACTGAAAAACTTAGAATATAAGAAACGCACAGTGTAGTACATAGTATATGAGTGAGTTGCACTGAAAAACTTAGAATTTAAGAAACGCACAGTGTAGTATATAGTATATGAGTGAGTTGCACTGAAAAACTTAGAATATAAGAAACGCACAGTGTAGTACAAAGTATATGAGTGAGTTGCACTGAAAAACTTAGAATATAAGAAACGCACAGTGTAGTACATAGTATATGAGTGAGTTGCACTGAAAAACTTAGAATATAAGAAACGCACAGTGTAGTACATAGTATATGAGTGAGTTGCACTGAAAAACTTAGAATTTACTGAAAAACCCGCATTACACGAAATGCACAGTGTAGTACATAGTATATGAGTGAGTTGCACTGAAAAACTTAGAATATAAGAAACGCAAAGTGTAGTACATAGTATATGAATATGAGTGAGTTGCACTGAAAAACTTAGAATATAAGAAACGCACAGTGTAGTACATAGTATATGAGTGAGTTGCACTGAAAAACTTAGAATATAAGAAACGCACAGTGTAGTACATAGTATATGAGTGAGTTGCACTGAAAAACTTAGAATATAAGAAACGCACAGTGTAGTACATAGTATATGAGTGAGTTGCACTGAAAAACTTAGAATATAAGAAACGCACAGTGTAGTACATAGTATATGAGTGAGTTGCACTGAAAAACTTAGAATATAAGAAACGCACAGTGTAGTACATAGTATATGAGTGAGTTGCACTGAAAAACTTAGAATATAACAAACGCACAGTGTAGTATTAAGTATATGAGTGAGTTGCACTGAAAAACTTATAATATAAGAAACGCACAGTGTAGTACATAGTATATGAGTGAGTTGCACTGAAAAACTTAGAATATAAGAAACGCACAGTGTAGTACATAGTATATGAGTGAGTTGCACTGAAAAACTTAGAATATAAGAAACGCACATTGTAGTACATAGTATATGAGTGAGTTGCACGGAAAAACCTAGAATATAAGAAACGCACAGTGTAGTATATAGTATATGAGTGAGTTGCACTGAAAAACTTAAAATATAAGAAACGCACAGTGTAGTACATAGTATATGAGTGAGTTGCACTGAAAAACTTAGAATATAAGAAACGCACAGTGTAGTACATAGTATATGAGTGAGTTGCACTGAAAAACTTAGAATATAAGAAACGCACAGTGTAGTACATAGTATATGAGTGAGTTGCACTGAAAAACTTAGAATATAAGAAACGCACAGTGTAGTACATAGTATATGAGTGAGTTGCACTGAAAAACTTAGAATATAAGAATCGCACAGTGTAGTACATAGTATATGAGTGAGTTGCACTGAAAAACTTAGAATATAAGAAACGCACAGTGTAGTACATAGTATATGAGTGAGTTGCACTGAAAAACTTAGAATATAAGAAACGCACAGTGTAGTACATAGTATATGAGTGAGTTGCACTGAAAAACTTAGAATTTAAGAAACGCACAGTGTAGTATATAGTATATGAGTGAGTTGCACTGAAAAACTTAGAATATAAGAAACGCACAGTGTAGTACAAAGTATATGAGTGAGTTGCACTGAAAAACTTAGAATATAAGAAACGCACAGTGTAGTACATAGTATATGAGTGAGTTGCACTGAAAAACTTAGAATATAAGAAACGCACAGTGTAGTACATAGTATATGAGTGAGTTGCACTGAAAAACTTAGAATATAAGAAACGCACAGTGTAGTACATAGTATATGAGTGAGTTGCACTGAAAAACTTAGAATATAAGAAACGCACAGTGTAGTACATAGTATATGAGTGAGTTGCACTGAAAAACTTAGAATATAAGAAACGCACAGTGTAGTACATAGTATATGAGTGAGTTGCACTGAAAAACTTAGAATATAAGAAACGCACAGTGTAGTACATAGTATATGAGTGAGTTGCACTGAAAAACTTAGAATATAAGAAACGCACAGTGTAGTACATAGTATATGAGTGAGTTGCACTCAAAAACTTAGAATATAAGAAACGCACAGTGTAGTACATAGTATATGAGTGAGTTGCACTGAAAAACTTAGAATATAAGAAACGCACAGTGTAGTACATAGTATATGAGTGAGTTGCACTGAAAAACTTAAAATATAAGAAACGCACAGTGTAGTACATAGTATATGAGTGAGTTGCACTGAAAAACTTAGAATATAAGAAACGCACAGTGTAGTACATAGTATATGAGTGAGTTGCACTGAAAAACTTAGAATATAAGAAACGCACAGTGTAGTACATAGTATATGAGTGAGTTGCACTGAAAAACTTAGAATTTACTGAAAAACCCGCATTACACGAAATGCACAGTGTAGTACATAGTATATGAGTGAGTTGCACTGAAAAACTTAGAATATAAGAAACGCACAGTGTAGTACATAGTATATGAGTGAGTTGCACTGAAAAACTTAGAATATAAGAAACGCACAGTGTAGTACATAGTATATGAGTGAGTTGCACTGAAAAACTTAGAATATAAGAAACGCACAGTGTAGTACATAGTATATGAGTGAGTTGCACTGAAAAACTTAGAATATAAGAATCGCACAGTGTAGTACATAGTATATGAGTGAGTTGCACTGAAAAACTTAGAATATAAGAAACGCACAGTGTAGTACATAGTATATGAGTGAGTTGCACTGAAAAACTTAGAATATAAGAAACGCACAGTGTAGTACATAGTATATGAGTGAGTTGCACTGAAAAACTTAGAATTTAAGAAACGCACAGTGTAGTACATAGTATATGAGTGAGTTGCACTGAAAAACTTAGAATATAAGAAACGCACAGTGTAGTACATAGTATATGAGTGAGTTGCACTGAAAAACTTAGAATTTACTGAAAAACCCGCATTACACGAAATGCACAGTGTAGTACATAGTATATGAGTGAGTTGCACTGAAAAACTTAGAATATAAGAAACGCAAAGTGTAGTACATAGTATATGAATATGAGTGAGTTGCACTGAAAAACTTAGAATATAAGAAACGCACAGTGTAGTACATAGTATATGAGTGAGTTGCACTGAAAAACTTAGAATATAAGAAACGCACAGTGTAGTACATAGTATATGAGTGAGTTGCACTGAAAAACTTAGAATATAAGAAACGCACAGTGTAGTACATAGTATATGAGTGAGTTGCACTGAAAAACTTAGAATATAAGAAACGCACAGTGTAGTACATAGTATATGAGTGAGTTGCACTGAAAAACTTAGAATATAAGAAACGCACAGTGTAGTACATAGTATATGAGTGAGTTGCACTGAAAAACTTAGATTATAACAAACGCACAGTGTAGTATTAAGTATATGAGTGAGTTGCACTGAAAAACTTATAATATAAGAAACGCACAGTGTAGTACATAGTATATGAGTGAGTTGCACTGAAAAACTTAGAATATAAGAAACGCACAGTGTAGTACATAGTATATGAGTGAGTTGCACTGAAAAACTTAGAATATAAGAAACGCACATTGTAGTACATAGTATATGAGTGAGTTGCACTGAAAAACTTAGAATTTAAGAAACGCACAGTGTAGTACATAGTATATGAGTGAGTTGCACTGAAAAACTTAGAATATAACAAACGAACAGTGTAGTATTAAGTATATGAGTGAGTTGCACTGAAAAACTTAGAATATAAGAAACGCACAGTGTAGTACATAGTATATGAGTGAGTTGCACTGAAAAACTTAGAATTTACTGAAAAACCCGCATTACACGAAATGCACAGTGTAGTACATAGTATATGAGTGAGTTGCACTGAAAAACTTAGAATATAAGAAACGCACAGTGTAGTACATAGTATATGAGTGAGTTGCACTGAAAAACTTAGAATATAAGAAACGCACAGTGTAGTACATAGTATATGAGTGAGTTGCACTGAAAAACTTAGAATATAAGAAACGCACAGTGTAGTACATAGTATATGAGTGAGTTGCACTGAAAAACTTAGAATATAAGAAACGCACAGTGTAGTACATAGTATATGAGTGAGTTGCACTGAAAAACTTAGAATATAAGAAACGCACAGTGTAGTACATAGTATATGAGTGAGTTGCACTGAAAAACTTAGAATATAAGAAACGCACAGTGTAGTACATAGTATATGAGTGAGTTGCACTGAAAAACTTAGAATTTAAGAAACGCACAGTGTAGTATATAGTATATGAGTGAGTTGCACTGAAAAACTTAGAATATAAGAAACGCACAGTGTAGTACAAAGTATATGAGTGAGTTGCACTGAAAAACTTAGAATATAAGAAACGCACAGTGTAGTACATAGTATATGAGTGAGTTGCACTGAAAAACTTAGAATATAAGAAACGCACAGTGTAGTACATAGTATATGAGTGAGTTGCACTGAAAAACTTAGAATTTACTGAAAAACCCGCATTACACGAAATGCACAGTGTAGTACATAGTATATGAGTGAGTTGCACTGAAAAACTTAGAATATAAGAAACGCAAAGTGTAGTACATAGTATATGAATATGAGTGAGTTGCACTGAAAAACTTAGAATATAAGAAACGCACAGTGTAGTACATAGTATATGAGTGAGTTGCACTGAAAAACTTAGAATATAAGAAACGCACAGTGTAGTACATAGTATATGAGTGAGTTGCACTGAAAAACTTAGAATATAAGAAACGCACAGTGTAGTACATAGTATATGAGTGAGTTGCACTGAAAAACTTAGAATATAAGAAACGCACAGTGTAGTACATAGTATATGAGTGAGTTGCACTGAAAAACTTAGAATATAAGAAACGCACAGTGTAGTACATAGTATATGAGTGAGTTGCACTGAAAAACTTAGAATATAACAAACGCACAGTGTAGTATTAAGTATATGAGTGAGTTGCACTGAAAAACTTATAATATAAGAAACGCACAGTGTAGTACATAGTATATGAGTGAGTTGCACTGAAAAACTTAGAATATAAGAAACGCACAGTGTAGTACATAGTATATGAGTGAGTTGCACTGAAAAACTTAGAATATAAGAAACGCACATTGTAGTACATAGTATATGAGTGAGTTGCACGGAAAAACCTAGAATATAAGAAACGCACAGTGTAGTATATAGTATATGAGTGAGTTGCACTGAAAAACTTAGAATCTAAGAAACGCACAGTGTAGTACATACTATATGAGTGAGTTGCACTGAAAAACTTAGAATATAAGAAACGCACAGTGTAGTACATAGTATATGAGTGAGTTGCACTGAAAAACTTAGAATATAAGAAACGCACAGTGTAGTACATAGTATATGAGTGAGTTGCACTGAAAAACTTAGAATATAAGAAACGCACAGTGTAGTACATAGTATATGAGTGAGTTGCACTGAAAAACTTAGAATATAAGAAACGCACAGTGTAGTACATAGTATATGAGTGAGTTGCACTGAAAAACTTAGAATATAAGAAACGCACAGTGTAGTACATAGTATATGAGTGAGTTGCACTGAAAAACTTAGAATTTAACAAACGCACAGTGTAGTATATAGTATATGAGTGAGTTGCACTGAAAAACTTAGAATATAAGAAACGCACAGTGTAGTACAAAGTATATGAGTGAGTTGCACTGAAAAACTTAGAATATAAGAAACGCACAGTGTAGTACATAGTATATGAGTGAGTTGCACTGAAAAACTTAGAATATAAGAAACGCACAGTGTAGTACATAGTATATGAGTGAGTTGCACTGAAAAACTTAGACTTTACTGAAAAACCCGCATTACACGAAATGCACAGTGTAGTACATAGTATATGAGTGAGTTGCACTGAAAAACTTAGAATATAAGAAACGCACAGTGTAGTACATAGTATATGAGTGAGTTGCACTGAAAAACTTAGAATATAAGAAACGCACAGTGTAGTACATAGTATATGAGTGAGTTGCACTGAAAAACTTAGAATATAAGGAACGCACAGTGTAGTACATAGTATATGAGTGAGTTGCACTGAAAAACTTAGAATTTAAGAAACGCACAGTGTAGTACATAGTATATGAGTGAGTTGCACTGAAAAACTTAGAATATAACAAACGCACAGTGTAGTATTAAGTATATGAGTGAGTTGCACTGAAAAACTTAGAATATAAGAAACGCACAGTGTAGTACATAGTATATGAGTGAGTTGCACTGAAAAACTTAGAATATAAGAAACGCACAGTGTAGTACATAGTATATGAGTGAGTTGCACTGAAAAACTTAGAATTTACTGAAAAACCCGCATTACACGAAATGCACAGTGTAGTACATAGTATATGAGTGAGTTGCACTGAAAAACTTAGAATATAAGAAACGCACAGTGTAGTACATAGTATATGAGTGAGTTGCACTGAAAAACTTAGAATATAAGAAACGCACAGTGTAGTACATAGTATATGAGTGAGTTGCACTGAAAAACTTAGAATTTAAGAAACGCACAGTGTAGTATATAGTATATGAGTGAGTTGCACTGAAAAACTTAGAATATAAGAAACGCACAGTGTAGTACAAAGTATATGAGTGAGTTGCACTGAAAAACTTAGAATATAAGAAACGCACAGTGTAGTACATAGTATATGAGTGAGTTGCACTGAAAAACTTAGAATATAAGAAACGCACAGTGTAGTACATAGTTTATGAGTGAGTTGCACTGAAAAACTTAGAATTTACTGAAAAACCCGCATTACACGAAATGCACAGTGTAGTACATAGTATATGAGTGAGTTGCACTGAAAAACTTAGAATATAAGAAACGCAAAGTGTAGTACATAGTATATGAATATGAGTGAGTTGCACTGAAAAACTTAGAATATAAGAAACGCACAGTGTAGTACATAGTATATGAGTGAGTTGCACTGAAAAACTTAGAATATAAGAAACGCACAGTGTAGTACATAGTATATGAGTGAGTTGCACTGAAAAACTTAGAATATAAGAAACGCACAGTGTAGTACATAGTATATGAGTGAGTTGCACTGAAAAACTTAGAATATAAGAAACGCACAGTGTAGTACATAGTATATGAGTGAGTTGCACTGAAAAACTTAGAATATAAGAAACGCACAGTGTAGTACATAGTATATGAGTGAGTTGCACTGAAAAACTTAGAATATAACAAACGCACAGTGTAGTATTAAGTATATGAGTGAGTTGCACTGAAAAACTTAGAATATAAGAAACGCACAGTGTAGTACATAGTATATGAGTGAGTTGCACTGAAAAACTTAGAATATAAGAAACGCACAGTGTAGTACATAGTATATGAGTGAGTTGCACTGAAAAACTTAGAATATAAGAAACGCACATTGTAGTACATAGTATATGAGTGAGTTGCACTGAAAAACTTAGAATTTAAGAAACGCACAGTGTAGTACATAGTATATGAGTGAGTTGCACTGAAAAACTTAGAATATAACAAACGCACAGTGTAGTATTAAGTATATGAGTGAGTTGCACTGAAAAACTTAGAATATAAGAAACGCACAGTGTAGTACATAGTATATGAGTGAGTTGCACTGAAAAACTTAGAATATAAGAAACGCACAGTGTAGTACATAGTATATGAGTGAGTTGCACTGAAAAACTTAGAATTTACTGAAAAACCCGCATTACACGAAATGCACAGTGTAGTACATAGTATATGAGTGAGTTGCACTGAAAAACTTAGAATATAAGAAACGCACAGTGTAGTACATAGTATATGAGTGAGTTGCACTGAAAAACTTAGAATATAAGAAACGCACAGTGTAGTACATAGTATATGAGTGAGTTGCACTGAAAAACTTAGAATATAAGAAACGCACAGTGTAGTACATAGTATATGAGTGAGTTGCACTGAAAAACTTAGAATATAAGAATCGCACAGTGTAGTACATAGTATATGAGTGAGTTGCACTGAAAAACTTAGAATATAAGAAACGCACAGTGTAGTACATAGTATATGAGTGAGTTGCACTGAAAAACTTAGAATATAAGAAACGCACAGTGTAGTACATAGTATATGAGTGAGTTGCACTGAAAAACTTAGAATTTAAGAAACGCACAGTGTAGTATATAGTATATGAGTGAGTTGCACTGAAAAACTTAGAATATAAGAAACGCACAGTGTAGTACAAAGTATATGAGTGAGTTGCACTGAAAAACTTAGAATATAAGAAACGCACAGTGTAGTACATAGTATATGAGTGAGTTGCACTGAAAAACTTAGAATATAAGAAACGCACAGTGTAGTACATAGTATATGAGTGAGTTGCACTGAAAAACTTAGAATTTACTGAAAAACCCGCATTACACGAAATGCACAGTGTAGTACATAGTATATGAGTGAGTTGCACTGAAAAACTTAGAATATAAGAAACGCAAAGTGTAGTACATAGTATATGAATATGAGTGAGTTGCACTGAAAAACTTAGAATATAAGAAACGCACAGTGTAGTACATATATATGAGTGAGTTGCACTGAAAAACTTAGAATATAAGAAACGCACAGTGTAGTACAAAGTATATGAGTGAGTTGCACTGAAAAACTTAGAATATAAGAAACGCACAGTGTAGTACATAGTATATGAGTGAGTTGCACTGAAAAACTTAGAATATAAGAAACGCACAGTGTAGTACATAGTATATGAGTGAGTTGCACTGAAAAACTTAGAATATAAGAAACGCACAGTGTAGTACATAGTATATGAGTGAGTTGCACTGAAAAACTTAGAATATAACAAACGCACAGTGTAGTATTAAGTATATGAGTGAGTTGCACTGAAAAACTTATAAGAAACGCACAGTGTAGTACATAGTATATGAGTGAGTTGCACTGAAAAACTTAGAATATAAGAAACGCACAGTGTAGTACATAGTATATGAGTGAGTTGCACTGAAAAATTTAGAATATAAGAAACGCACATTGTAGTACATAGTATATGAGTGAGTTGCACGGAAAAACCTAGAATTTAAGAAACGCACAGTGTAGTATATAGTATATGAGTGAGTTGCACTGAAAAACTTAGAATCTAAGAAACGCACAGTGTAGTACATACTATATGAGTGAGTTGCACTGAAAAACTTAGAATATAAGAAACGCACAGTGTAGTACATAGTATATGAGTGAGTTGCACTGAAAAACTTAGAATATAAGAAACGCACAGTGTAGTACATAGTATATGAGTGAGTTGCACTGAAAAACTTAGAATATAAGAAACGCACAGTGTAGTACATAGTATATGAGTGAGTTGCACTGAAAAACTTAGAATATAAGAAACGCACAGTGTAGTACATAGTATATGAGTGAGTTGCACTGAAAAACTTAGAATATAAGAAACGCACAGTGTAGTACATAGTATATGAGTGAGTTGCACTGAAAAACTTAGAATTTAAGAAACGCACAGTGTAGTATATAGTATATGAGTGAGTTGCACTGAAAAACTTAGAATATAAGAAACGCACAGTGTAGTACAAAGTATATGAGTGAGTTGCACTGAAAAACTTAGAATATAAGAAACGCACAGTGTAGTACATAGTATATGAGTGAGTTGCACTGAAAAACTTAGAATATAAGAAACGCACAGTGTAGTACATAGTATATGAGTGAGTTGCACTGAAAAACTTAGAATTTACTGAAAAACCCGCATTACACGAAATGCACAGTGTAGTACATAGTATATGAGTGAGTTGCACTGAAAAACTTAGAATATAAGAAACGCAAAGTGTAGTACATAGTATATGAATATGAGTGAGTTGCACTGAAAAACTTAGAATATAAGAAACGCACAGTGTAGTACATAGTATATGAGTGAGTTGCACTGAAAAACTTAGAATATAAGAAACGCACAGTGTAGTACATAGTATATGAGTGAGTTGCACTGAAAAACTTAGAATATAAGAAACGCACAGTGTAGTACATAGTATATGAGTGAGTTGCACTGAAAAACTTAGAATATAAGAAACGCACAGTGTAGTACATAGTATATGAGTGAGTTGCACTGAAAAACTTAGAATATAAGAAACGCACAGTGTAGTACATAGTATATGAGTGAGTTGCACTGAAAAACTTAGAATATAAGAAACGCACAGTGTAGTACATAGTATATGAGTGAGTTGCACTGAAAAACTTAGAATATAAGAAACGCACAGTGTAGTACATAGTATATGAGTGAGTTGCACTGAAAAACTTAGAATATAAGGAACGCACAGTGTAGTACATAGTATATGAGTGAGTTGCACTGAAAAACTTAGAATTTAAGAAACGCACAGTGTAGTACATAGTATATGAGTGAGTTGCACTGAAAAACTTAGAATATAACAAACGCACAGTGTAGTATTAAGTATATGAGTGAGTTGCACTGAAAAACTTAGAATATAAGAAATGCACAGTGTAGTACATAGTATATGAGTGAGTTGCACTGAAAAACTTAGAATATAAGAAACGCACAGTGTAGTACATAGTATATGAGTGAGTTGCACTGAAAAACTTAGAATTTACTGAAAAACCCGCATTACACGAAATGCACAGTGTAGTACATAGTATATGAGTGAGTTGCACTGAAAAACTTAGAATATAAGAAACGCACAGTGTAGTACATAGTATATGAGTGAGTTGCACTGAAAAACTTAGAATATAAGAAACGCACAGTGTAGTACATAGTATATGAGTGAGTTGCACTGAAAAACTTAGAATATAAGAAACGCACAGTGTAGTACATAGTATATGAGTGAGTTGCACTGAAAAACTTAGAATATAAGAATCGCACAGTGTAGTACATAGTATATGAGTGAGTTGCACTGAAAAACTTAGAATATAAGAAACGCACAGTGTAGTACATAGTATATGAGTGAGTTGCACTGAAAAACTTAGAATATAAGAAACGCACAGTGTAGTACATAGTATATGAGTGAGTTGCACTGAAAAACTTAGAATTTAAGAAACGCACAGTGTAGTATATAGTATATGAGTGAGTTGCACTGAAAAACTTAGAATATAAGAAACGCACAGTGTAGTACAAAGTATATGAGTGAGTTGCACTGAAAAACTTAGAATATAAGAAACGCACAGTGTAGTACATAGTATATGAGTGAGTTGCACTGAAAAACTTAGAATATAAGAAACGCACAGTGTAGTACATAGTATATGAGTGAGTTGCACTGAAAAACTTAGAATTTACTGAAAAAGCCGCATTACACGAAATGCACAGTGTAGTACATAGTATATGAGTGAGTTGCACTGAAAAACTTAGAATATAAGAAACGCAACAATGTAGTACATAGTATATGAATATGAGTGAGTTGCACTGAAAAACTTAGAATATAAGAAACGCACAGTGTAGTACATAGTATATGAGTGAGTTGCACTGAAAAACTTAGAATATAAGAAACGCACAGTGTAGTACATAGTATATGAGTGAGTTGCACTGAAAAACTTAGAATATAAGAAACGCACAGTGTAGTACATAGTATATGAGTGAGTTGCACTGAAAAACTTAGAATATAAGAAACGCACAGTGTAGTACGTAGTATATGAGTGAGTTGCACTGAAAAACTTAGAATATAAGAAACGCACAGTGTAGTACATAGTATATGAGTGAGTTGCACTGAAAAACTTAGAATATAACAAACGCACAGTGTAGTATTAAGTATATGAGTGAGTTGCACGAAAAACTTATAATATAAGAAACGCACAGTGTAGTACATAGTATATGAGTGAGTTGCACTGAAAAACTTAGAATATAAGAAACGCACAGTGTAGTACATAGTATATGAGTGAGTTGCACTGAAAAACTTAGAATTTACTGAAAAACCCGCATTACACGAAATGCACAGTGTAGTACATAGTATATGAGTGAGTTGCACTGAAAAACTTAGAATATAAGAAACGCACAGTGTAGTACATAGTATATGAGTGAGTTGCACTGAAAAACTTAGAATATAAGAAACGCACAGTGTAGTACATAGTATATGAGTGAGTTGCACTGAAAAACTTAGAATATAAGGAACGCACAGTGTAGTACATAGTATATGAGTGAGTTGCACTGAAAAACTTAGAATTTAAGAAACGCACAGTGTAGTACATAGTATATGAGTGAGTTGCACTGAAAAACTTAGAATATAACAAACGCACAGTGTAGTATTAAGTATATGAGTGAGTTGCACTGAAAAACTTAGAATATAAGAAACGCACAGTGTAGTACATAGTATATGAGTGAGTTGCACTGAAAAACTTAGAATATAAGAAACGCACAGTGTAGTACATAGTATATGAGTGAGTTGCACTGAAAAACTTAGAATTTACTGAAAAACCCGCATTACACGAAATGCACAGTGTAGTACATAGTATATGAGTGAGTTGCACTGAAAAACTTAGAATATAAGAAACGCACAGTGTAGTACATAGTATATGAGTGAGTTGCACTGAAAAACTTAGAATATAAGAAACGCACAGTGTAGTACATAGTATATGAGTGAGTTGCACTGAAAAACTTAGAATATAAGAAACGCACAGTGTAGTACATAGTATATGAGTGAGTTGCACTGAAAAACTTAGAATATAAGAATCGCACAGTGTAGTACATAGTATATGAGTGAGTTGCACTGAAAAACTTAGAATATAAGAAACGCACAGTGTAGTACATAGTATATGAGTGAGTTGCACTGAAAAACTTAGAATATAAGAAACGCACAGTGTAGTACATAGTATATGAGTGAGTTGCACTGAAAAACTTAGAATTTAAGAAACGCACAGTGTAGTATATAGTATATGAGTGAGTTGCACTGAAAAACTTAGAATATAAGAAACGCACAGTGTAGTACAAAGTATATGAGTGAGTTGCACTGAAAAACTTAGAATATAAGAAACGCACAGTGTAGTACATAGTATATGAGTGAGTTGCACTGAAAAACTTAGAATATAAGAAACGCACAGTGTAGTACATAGTATATGAGTGAGTTGCACTGAAAAACTTAGAATTTACTGAAAAAGCCGCATTACACGAAATGCACAGTGTAGTACATAGTATATGAGTGAGTTGCACTGAAAAACTTAGAATATAAGAAACGCAACAATGTAGTACATAGTATATGAATATGAGTGAGTTGCACTGAAAAACTTAGAATATAAGAAACGCACAGTGTAGTACATAGTATATGAGTGAGTTGCACTGAAAAACTTAGAATATAAGAAACGCACAGTGTAGTACATAGTATATGAGTGAGTTGCACTGAAAAACTTAGAATATAAGAAACGCACAGTGTAGTACATAGTATATGAGTGAGTTGCACTGAAAAACTTAGAATATAAGAAACGCACAGTGTAGTACATAGTATATGAGTGAGTTGCACTGAAAAACTTAGAATATAAGAAACGCACAGTGTAGTACATAGTATATGAGTGAGTTGCACTGAAAAACTTAGAATATAACAAACGCACAGTGTAGTATTAAGTATATGAGTGAGTTGCACGAAAAACTTATAATATAAGAAACGCACAGTGTAGTACATAGTATATGAGTGAGTTGCACTGAAAAACTTAGAATATAAGAAACGCACAGTGTAGTACATAGTATATGAGTGAGTTGCACTGAAAAACTTAGAATTTACTGAAAAACCCGCATTACACGAAATGCACAGTGTAGTACATAGTATATGAGTGAGTTGCACTGAAAAACTTAGAATATAAGAAACGCACAGTGTAGTACATAGTATATGAGTGAGTTGCACTGAAAAACTTAGAATATAAGAAACGCACAGTGTAGTACATAGTATATGAGTGAGTTGCACTGAAAAACTTAGAATATAAGAAACGCACAGTGTAGTACATAGTATATGAGTGAGTTGCACTGAAAAACTTAGAATATAAGAAAGGCACAATGTAGTACATAGTATATGAGTGAGTTGCACTGAAAAACTTAGAATATAAGAAACGCACAGTGTAGTACATAGTATATGAGTAAGTTGCACTGAAAAACTTAGAATATAAGAAACGCACAGTGTAGTACATAGTATATGAGTGAGTTGCACTGAAAAACTTAGAATATAAGAAACGCACAGTGTAGTACATAGTATATGAGTGAGTTGCACTGAAAAACTTAGAATATAAGAAACGCACAGTGTAGTACATAGTATATGAGTGAGTTGCACTGAAAAACTTAGAATATAAGAAACGCACATTGTAGTACATAGTATATGAGTGAGTTGCACGGAAAAACCTAGAATTTAAGAAACGCACAGTGTAGTATATAGTATATGAGTGAGTTGCACTGAAAAACTTAGAATCTAAGAAACGCACAGTGTAGTACATACTATATGAGTGAGTTGCACTGAAAAACTTAGAATATAAGAAACGCACAGTGTAGTACATAGTATATGAGTGAGTTGCACTGAAAAACTTAGAATATAAGAAACGCACAGTGTAGTACATAGTATATGAGTGAGTTGCACTGAAAAACTTAGAATTTACTGAAAAACCCGCATTACACGAAATGCACAGTGTAGTACATAGTATATGAGTGAGTTGCACTGAAAAACTTAGAATATAAGAAACGCACAGTGTAGTACATAGTATATGAGTGAGTTGCACTGAAAAACTTAGAATATAAGAAACGCACATTGTAGTACATAGTATATGAGTGAGTTGCACGGAAAAACCTAGAATTTAAGAAACGCACAGTGTAGTATATAGTATATGAGTGAGTTGCACTGAAAAACTTAGAATCTAAGAAACGCACAGTGTAGTACATACTATATGAGTGAGTTGCACTGAAAAACTTAGAATATAAGAAACGCACAGTGTAGTACATAGTATATGAGTGAGTTGCACTGAAAAACTTAGAATATAAGAAACGCACAGTGTAGTACATAGTATATGAGTGAGTTGCACTGAAAAACTTAGAATATAAGAAACGCACAGTGTAGTACATAGTATATGAGTGAGTTGCACTGAAAAACTTAGAATATAAGAAACGCACAGTGTAGTACATAGTATATGAGTGAGTTGCACTGAAAAACTTAGAATATAAGAAACGCACAGTGTAGTACATAGTATATGAGTGAGTTGCACTGAAAAACTTAGAATATAAGAAACGCACAGTGTAGTACATAGTATATGAGTGAGTTGCACTGAAAAACTTAGAATATAAGAAACGCACAGTGTAGTACATAGTATATGAGTGAGTTGCACTGAAAAACTTAGAATATAAGAAACGCACAGTGTAGTACATAGTATATGAGTGAGTTGCACTGAAAAACTTAGAATTTAAGAAACGCACAGTGTAGTATATAGTATATGAGTGAGTTGCACTGAAAAACTTAGAATATAAGAAACGCACAGTGTAGTACAAAGTATATGAGTGAGTTGCACTGAAAAACTTAGAATATAAGAAACGCACAGTGTAGTACATAGTATATGAGTGAGTTGCACTGAAAAACTTAGAATATAAGAAACGCACAGTGTAGTACATAGTATATGAGTGAGTTGCACTGAAAAACTTAGAATTTACTGAAAAACCCGCATTACACGAAATGCACAGTGTAGTACATAGTATATGAGTGAGTTGCACTGAAAAACTTAGAATATAAGAAACGCAAAGTGTAGTACATAGTATATGAATATGAGTGAGTTGCACTGAAAAACTTAGAATATAAGAAACGCACAGTGTAGTACATAGTATATGAGTGAGTTGCACTGAAAAACTTAGAATATAAGAAACGCACAGTGTAGTACATAGTATATGAGTGAGTTGCACTGAAAAACTTAGAATATAAGAAACGCACAGTGTAGTACATAGTATATGAGTGAGTTGCACTGAAAAACTTAGAATATAAGAAACGCACAGTGTAGTACATAGTATATGAGTGAGTTGCACTGAAAAACTTAGAATATAAGAAACGCACAGTGTAGTACATAGTATATGAGTGAGTTGCACTGAAAAACTTAGAATATAAGAAACGCACAGTGTAGTACATAGTATATGAGTGAGTTGCACTGAAAAACTTAGAATATAAGAAACGCACAGTGTAGTACATAGTATATGAGTGAGTTGCACTGAAAAACTTAGAATATAAGAAACGCACAGTGTAGTACATAGTATATGAGTGAGTTGCACTGAAAAACTTAGAATATAAGGAACGCACAGTGTAGTACATAGTATATGAGTGAGTTGCACTGAAAAACTTAGAATTTAAGAAACGCACAGTGTAGTACATAGTATATGAGTGAGTTGCACTGAAAAACTTAGAATATAACAAACGCACAGTGTAGTATTAAGTATATGAGTGAGTTGCACTGAAAAACTTAGAATATAAGAAACGCACAGTGTAGTACATAGTATATGAGTGAGTTGCACTGAAAAACTTAGAATATAAGAAACGCACAGTGTAGTACATAGTATATGAGTGAGTTGCACTGAAAAACTTAGAATTTACTGAAAAACCCGCATTACACGAAATGCACAGTGTAGTACATAGTATATGAGTGAGTTGCACTGAAAAACTTAGAATATAAGAAACGCACAGTGTAGTACATAGTATATGAGTGAGTTGCACTGAAAAACTTAGAATATAAGAAACGCACAGTGTAGTACATAGTATATGAGTGAGTTGCACTGAAAAACTTAGAATATAAGAAACGCACAGTGTAGTACATAGTATATGAGTGAGTTGCACTGAAAAACTTAGAATATAAGAATCGCACAGTGTAGTACATAGTATATGAGTGAGTTGCACTGAAAAACTTAGAATATAAGAAACGCACAGTGTAGTACAAAGTATATGAGTGAGTTGCACTGAAAAACTTAGAATATAAGAAACGCACAGTGTAGTACATAGTATATAAGTGAGTTGCACTGAAAAACTTAGAATATAAGAAACGCACAGTGTAGTACATAGTATATGAGTGAGTTGCACTGAAAAACTTAGAATTTACTGAAAAACCCGCATTACACGAAATGCACAGTGTAGTACATAGTATATGAGTGAGTTGCACTGAAAAACTTAGAATATAAGAAACGCAAAGTGTAGTACATAGTATATGAATATGAGTGAGTTGCACTGAAAAACTTAGAATATAAGAAACGCACAGTGTAGTACATAGTATATGAGTGAGTTGCACTGAAAAACTTAGAATATAAGAATCGCACAGTGTAGTACATAGTATATGAGTGAGTTGCACTGAAAAACTTAGAATATAAGAAACGCACAGTGTAGTACAAAGTATATGAGTGAGTTGCACTGAAAAACTTAGAATATAAGAAACGCACAGTGTAGTACATAGTATATAAGTGAGTTGCACTGAAAAACTTAGAATATAAGAAACGCACAGTGTAGTACATAGTATATGAGTGAGTTGCACTGAAAAACTTAGAATTTACTGAAAAACCCGCATTACACGAAATGCACAGTGTAGTACATAGTATATGAGTGAGTTGCACTGAAAAACTTAGAATATAAGAAACGCAAAGTGTAGTACATAGTATATGAATATGAGTGAGTTGCACTGAAAAACTTAGAATATAAGAAACGCACAGTGTAGTACATAGTATATGAGTGAGTTGCACTGAAAAACTTAGAATATAAGAAACGCACAGTGTAGTACATAGTATATGAGTGAGTTGCACTGAAAAACTTAGAATATAAGAAACGCACAGTGTAGTACATAGTATATGAGTGAGTTGCACTGAAAAACTTAGAATATAAGAAACGCACAGTGTAGTACATAGTATATGAGTGAGTTGCACTGAAAAACTTAGAATATAAGAAACGCACAGTGTAGTACATAGTATATGAGTGAGTTGCACTGAAAAACTTAGAATATAAGAAACGCACAGTGTAGTACATAGTATATGAGTGAGTTGCACTGAAAAACTTAGAATATAAGAAACGCACAGTGTAGTACATAGTATATGAGTGAGTTGCACTGAAAAACTTAGAATATAAGAAACGCACAGTGTAGTACATAGTATATGAGTGAGTTGCACTGAAAAACTTAGAATATAAGGAACGCACAGTGTAGTACATAGTATATGAGTGAGTTGCACTGAAAAACTTAGAATTTAAGAAACGCACAGTGTAGTACATAGTATATGAGTGAGTTGCACTGAAAAACTTAGAATATAACAAACGCACAGTGTAGTATTAAGTATATGAGTGAGTTGCACTGAAAAACTTAGAATATAAGAAACGCACAGTGTAGTACATAGTATATGAGTGAGTTGCACTGAAAAACTTAGAATATAAGAAACGCACAGTGTAGTACATAGTATATGAGTGAGTTGCACTGAAAAACTTAGAATTTACTGAAAAACCCGCATTACACGAAATGCACAGTGTAGTACATAGTATATGAGTGAGTTGCACTGAAAAACTTAGAATATAAGAAACGCACAGTGTAGTACATAGTATATGAGTGAGTTGCACTGAAAAACTTAGAATATAAGAAACGCACAGTGTAGTACATAGTATATGAGTGAGTTGCACTGAAAAACTTAGAATATAAGAAACGCACAGTGTAGTACATAGTATATGAGTGAGTTGCACTGAAAAACTTAGAATATAAGAATCGCACAGTGTAGTACATAGTATATGAGTGAGTTGCACTGAAAAACTTAGAATATAAGAAACGCACAGTGTAGTACAAAGTATATGAGTGAGTTGCACTGAAAAACTTAGAATATAAGAAACGCACAGTGTAGTACATAGTATATAAGTGAGTTGCACTGAAAAACTTAGAATATAAGAAACGCACAGTGTAGTACATAGTATATGAGTGAGTTGCACTGAAAAACTTAGAATTTACTGAAAAACCCGCATTACACGAAATGCACAGTGTAGTACATAGTATATGAGTGAGTTGCACTGAAAAACTTAGAATATAAGAAACGCAAAGTGTAGTACATAGTATATGAATATGAGTGAGTTGCACTGAAAAACTTAGAATATAAGAAACGCACAGTGTAGTACATAGTATATGAGTGAGTTGCACTGAAAAACTTAGAATATAAGAATCGCACAGTGTAGTACATAGTATATGAGTGAGTTGCACTGAAAAACTTAGAATATAAGAAACGCACAGTGTAGTACAAAGTATATGAGTGAGTTGCACTGAAAAACTTAGAATATAAGAAACGCACAGTGTAGTACATAGTATATAAGTGAGTTGCACTGAAAAACTTAGAATATAAGAAACGCACAGTGTAGTACATAGTATATGAGTGAGTTGCACTGAAAAACTTAGAATTTACTGAAAAACCCGCATTACACGAAATGCACAGTGTAGTACATAGTATATGAGTGAGTTGCACTGAAAAACTTAGAATATAAGAAACGCAAAGTGTAGTACATAGTATATGAATATGAGTGAGTTGCACTGAAAAACTTAGAATATAAGAAACGCACAGTGTAGTACATAGTATATGAGTGAGTTGCACTGAAAAACTTAGAATATAAGAAACGCACAGTGTAGTACATAGTATATGAGTGAGTTGCACTGAAAAACTTAGAATATAAGAAACGCACAGTGTAGTACATAGTATATGAGTGAGTTGCACTGAAAAACTTAGAATATAAGAAACGCACAGTGTAGTACATAGTATATGAGTGAGTTGCACTGAAAAACTTAGAATATAAGAAACGCACAGTGTAGTACATAGTATATGAGTGAGTTGCACTGAAAAACTTAGTATATAACAAACGCACAGTGTAGTATTAAGTATATGAGTGAGTTGCACTGAAAAACTTATAATATAAGAAACGCACAGTGTAGTACATAGTATATGAGTGAGTTGCACTGAAAAACTTAGAATATAAGAAACGCACAGTGTAGTACATAGTATATGAGTGAGTTGCACTGAAAAACTTAGAATATAAGAAACGCACAGTGTAGTACATAGTATATGAGTGAGTTGCACTGAAAAACTTAGAATATAAGAAACGCACAGTGTAGTACATAGTATATGAGTGAGTTGCACTGAAAAACTTAGAATATAAGAAACGCACAGTGTAGTACATAGTATATGAGTGAGTTGCACTGAAAAACTTAGAATATAAGAAACGCACAGTGTAGTACATAGTATATGAGTGAGTTGCACTGAAATACTTAGAATATAAGAAACGCACAGTGTAGTACATAGTATATGAGTGAGTTGCACTGAAAAACTTAGAATATAAGAAACGCACAGTGTAGTACATAGTATATGAGTGAGTTGCACTGAAAAACTTAGAATTTACTGAAAAACCCGCATTACACGAAATGCACAGTGTAGTACATAGTATATGAGTGAGTTGCACTGAAAAACTTAGAATATAAGAAACGCACAGTGTAGTACATAGTATATGAGTGAGTTGCACTGAAAAACTTAGAATATAAGAAACGCACAGTGTAGTACATAGTATATGAGTGAGTTGCACTGAAAAACTTAGAATATAAGAAACGCACAGTGTAGTACATAGTATATGAGTGAGTTGCACTGAAAAACTTAGAATATAAGTAATGCACAGTGTAGTACATAGTATATGAGTGAGTTGCACTGAAAAACTTAGAATTTAAGAAACGCACAGTGTAGTACATAGTATATGAGTGAGTTGCACTGAAAAACTTAGAATATAAGAAACGCACAGTGTAGTACATAGTATATGAGTGAGTTGCACTGAAAAACTTAGAATATAAGAAACGCACAGTGTAGTACATAGTATATGAGTGAGTTGCACTGAAAAACTTAGAATATAAGAAACACACAGTGTAGTACATAGTATATGAGTGAGTTGCACTGAAAAACTTAGAATATAAGAAACGCACAGTGTAGTACATAGTATATGAGTGAGTTGCACTGAAAAACTTAGAATATAAGAAACGCACAGTGTAGTACATAGTATATGAGTGAGTTGCACTGAAAAACTTAGAATTTAGAGAAACGCACAGTGTAGTACATAGTATATGAGTGAGTTGCACTGAAAAACTTAGAATATAAGAAACGCACAGTGTAGTACATAGTATATGAGTGAGTTGCACTGAAAAACTTAGAATATAAGAAACGCACAGTGTAGTACATAGTATATGAGTGAGTTGCACTGAAAAACTTAGAATATAAGAAACGCACAGTGTAGTACATAGTATATGAGTGAGTTGCACTGAAAAACTTAGAATTTACTGAAAAACCCGCATTACACGAAATGCACAGTGTAGTACATAGTATATGAGTGAGTTGCACTGAAAACTTAGAATATAAGAAACGCACAGTGTAGTACATAGTATATGAGTGAGTTGCACTGAAAAACTTAGAATATAAGAAACGCACAGTGTAGTACATAGTATATGAGTGAGTTGCACTGAAAAACTTAGAATATAAGAAACGCACAGTGTAGTACATAGTATATGAGTGAGTTGCACTGAAAAACTTAGAATATAAGAAACGCACAGTGTAGTACATAGTATATGAGTGAGTTGCACTGAAAAACTTAGAATATAAGAAACGCACAGTGTAGTACATAGTATATGAGTGAGTTGCACTGAAAAACTTAGAATATAAGAAACGCACAGTGTAGTACATAGTATATGAGTGAGTTGCACTGAAAAACTTAGAATATAAGAAACGCACAGTGTAGTACATAGTATATGAGTGAGTTGCACTGAAAAACTTAGAATATAAGAAACGCACAGTGTAGTACATAGTATATGAGTGAGTTGCACTGAAAAACTTAGAATATAAGAAACGCACAGTGTAGTACATAGTATATGAGTGAGTTGCACTGAAAAACTTAGAATTTACTGAAAAACCCGCATTACACGAAATGCACAGTGTAGTACATAGTATATGAGTGAGTTGCACTGAAAAACTTAGAATATAAGAAACGCACAGTGTAGTACATAGTATATGAGTGAGTTGCACTGAAAAACTTAGAATATAAGAAACGCACAGTGTAATACATAGTATATGAGTGAGTTGCACTGAAAAACTTAGAATATAAGAAACGCACAGTGTAGTACATAGTATATGAGTGAGTTGCACTGAAAAACTTAGAATATAAGAAACGCACAGTGTAGTACATAGTATATGAGTGAGTTGCACTGAAAAACTTAGAATATAAGAAACGCACAGTGTAGTACATAGTATATGAGTGAGTTGCACTGAAAAACTTAGAATATAAGAAACGCACAGTGTAGTACATAGTATATGAGTGAGTTGCACTGAAAAACTTAGAATATAAGAAACGCACAGTGTAGTACATAGTATATGAGTGAGTTGCACTGAAAAACTTAGAATATAAGAAACGCACAGTGTAGTACATAGTATATGAGTGAGTTGCACTGAAAAACTTAGAATATAAGAAACGCACAGTGTAGTACATAGTATATGAGTGAGTTGCACTGAAAAACTTAGAATATAAGAAACGCACAGTGTAGTACATAGTATATGAGTGAGTTGCACTCAAAAACTTAGAATTTACTGAAAAACCCGCATTACACGAAATGCACAGTGTAGTACATAGTATATGAGTGTGTTGCACTGAAAAACTTAGAATATAAGAAACGCACAGTGTAGTACATAGTATATGAGTGAGTTGCACTGAAAAACTTAGAATATAAGAAACGCACAGTGTAGTACATAGTATATGAGTGAGTTGCACTGAAAAACTTAGAATATAAGAAACGCACAGTGTAGTACATAGTATATGAGTGAGTTGCACTGAAAAACTTAGAATATAAGAAACGCACAGTGTAGTACATAGTATATGAGTGAGTTGCACTGAAAAACTTAGAATTTAAGAAACGCACAGTGTAGTACATAGTATATGAGTGAGTTGCACTGAAAAACTTAGAATATAAGAAACGCACAGTGTAGTACATAGTATATGAGTGAGTTGCACTGAAAAACTTAGAATATAAGTAACGCACAGTGTAGTACATAGTATATGAGTGAGTTGCACTGAAAAACTTAGAATTTAAGAAACGCACAGTGTAGTACATAGTATATGAGTGAGTTGCACTGAAAAACTTAGAATATAAGAAACGCACAGTGTAGTACATAGTATATGAGTGAGTTGCACTGAAAAACTTAGAATATAAGAAACGCACAGTGTAGTACATAGTATATGAGTGAGTTGCACTGAAAAACTTAGAATATAAGAAACGCACAGTGTAGTACATAGTATATGAGTGAGTTGCACTGAAAAACTTAGAATATAAGAAACGCACAGTGTAGTACATAGTATATGAGTGAGTTGCACTGAAAAACTTAGAATATAAGAAACGCACAGTGTAGTACATAGTATATGAGTGAGTTGCACTGAAAAACTTAGAATTTAGAGAAACGCACAGTGTAGTACATAGTATATGAGTGAGTTGCACTGAAAAACTTAGAATATAAGAAACGCACAGTGTAGTACATAGTATATGAGTGAGTTGCACTGAAAAACTTAGAATATAAGAAACGCACAGTGTAGTACATAGTATATGAGTGAGTTGCACTGAAAAACTTAGAATATAAGAAACGCACAGTGTAGTACATAGTATATGAGTGAGTTGCACTGAAAAACTTAGAATTTACTGAAAAACCCGCATTACACGAAATGCACAGTGTAGTACATAGTATATGAGTGAGTTGCACTGAAAAACTTGGAATATAAGAAACGCACAGTGTAGTACATAGTATATGAGTGAGTTGCACTGAAAAACTTAGAATATAAGAAACGCACAGTGTAGTACATAGTATATGAGTGAGTTGCACTGAAAAACTTAGAATATAAGAAACGCACAGTGTAGTACATAGTATATGAGTGAGTTGCACTGAAAAACTTAGAATATAAGAAACGCACAGTGTAGTAATAGTATATGAGTGAGTTGCACTGAAAAACTTAGAATATAAGAAACGCACAGTGTAGTACATAGTATATGAGTGAGTTGCACTGAAAAACTTAGAATATAAGAAACGCACAGTGTAGTACATAGTATATGAGTGAGTTGCACTGAAAAACTTAGAATATAAGAAACGCACAGTGTAGTACATAGTATATGAGTGAGTTGCACTGAAAAACTTAGAATATAAGAAACGCACAGTGTAGTACATAGTATATGAGTGAGTTGCACTGAAAAACTTAGAATATAAGAAACGCACAGTGTAGTACATAGTATATGAGTGAGTTGCACTGAAAAACTTAGAATATAAGAAACGCACAGTGTAGTACATAGTATATGAGTGAGTTGCACTGAAAAACTTAGAATATAAGAAACGCACAGTGTAGTACATAGTATATGAGTGAGTTGCACTGAAAAACTTAGAATTTAGAGAAACGCACAGTGTAGTACATAGTATATGAGTGAGTTGCACTGAAAAACTTAGAATATAAGAAACGCACAGTGTAGTACATAGGATATGAGTGAGTTGCACTGAAAAACTTAGAATATAAGAAACGCACAGTGTAGTACATAGTATATGATTGAGTTGCACTGAAAAACTTAGAATATAAGAAACGCACAGTGTAGTACATAGTATATGAGTGAGTTGCACTGAAAAACTTAGAATATAAGAAACGCACAGTGTAGTACATAGTATATGAGTGAGTTGCACTGAAAAACTTAGAATATAAGAAACGCACAGTGTAGTACATAGTATATGAGTGAGTTGCACTGAAAAACTTAGAATATAAGAAACGCACAGTGTAGTACATAGTATATGAGTGAGTTGCACTGAAAAACTTAGAATATAAGAAACGCACAGTGTAGTACATAGTATATGAGTGAGTTGCACTGAAAAACTTAGAATATAAGAAACGCACAGTGTAGTACATAGTATATGAGTGAGTTGCACTGAAAAACTTAGAATTTACTGAAAAACCCGCATTACACGAAATGCACAGTGTAGTACATAGTATATGAGTGAGTTGCACTGAAAAACTTAGAATATAAGAAACGCACAGTGTAGTACATAGTATATGAGTGAGTTGCACTGAAAAACTTAGAATATAAGAAACGCACAGTGTAGTACATAGTATATGAGTGAGTTGCACTGAAAAACTTAGAATATAAGAAACGCACAGTGTAGTACATAGTATATGAGTGAGTTGCACTGAAAAACTTAGAATATAAGAAACGCACAGTGTAGTACATAGTATATGAGTGAGTTGCACTGAAAAACCTAGAATTTAAGAAACTCACAGTGTAGTACATAGTATATGAGTGAGTTGCACTGAAAAACTTAGAATATAAGAAACGCACAGTGTAGTACATAGTATATGAGTGAGTTGCACTGAAAAACTTAGAATATAAGTAACGCACAGTGTAGTACATAGTATATGAGTGAGTTGCACTGAAAAACTTAGAATTCAAGAAACGCACAGTGTAGTACATAGTATATGAGTGAGTTGCACTGAAAAACTTAGAATATAAGAAACGCACAGTGTAGTACATAGTATATGAGTGAGTTGCACTGAAAAACTTAGAATATAAGAAACGCACAGTGTAGTACATAGTATATGAGTGAGTTGCACTAAAAACTTAGAAGAAACACACAGTGTAGTACATAGTATATGAGTGAGTTGCACTGAAAAACTTAGAATATAAGAAACGCACAGTGTAGTACATAGTATATGAGTGAGTTGCACTGAAAAACTTAGAATATAAGAAACGCACAGTGTAGTACATAGTATATGAGTGAGTTGCACTGAAAAACTTAGAATTTAGAGAAACGCACAGTGTAGTACATAGTATATGAGTGAGTTGCACTGAAAAACTTAGAATATAAGAAACGCACAGTGTAGTACATAGTATATGAGTGAGTTGCACTGAAAAACTTAGAATATAAGAAACGCACAGTGTAGTACATAGTATATGAGTGAGTTGCACTGAAAAACTTAGAATATAAGAAACGCACAGAGTAGTACATAGTATATGAGTGAGTTGCACTGAAAAACTTAGAATTTACTGAAAAACCCGCATTACACGAAATGCACAGTGTAGTACATAGTATATGAGTGAGTTGCACTGAAAAACTTAGAATATAAGAAACGCACAGTGTAGTACATAGTATATGAGTGAGTTGCACTGAAAAACTTAGAATATAAGAAACGCACAGTGTAGTACATAGTATATGAGTGAGTTGCACTGAAAAACTTAGAATATAAGAAACGCACAGTGTAGTACATAGTATATGAGTGAGTTGCACTGAAAAACTTAGAATATAAGAAACGCACAGTGTAGTACATAGTATATGAGTGAGTTGCACTGAAAAACTTAGAATTTACTGAAAAACCCGCATTACACGAAATGCACAGTGTAGTACATAGTATATGAGTGAGTTGCACTGAAAAACTTAGAATATAAGAAACGCACAGTGTAGTACATAGTATATGAGTGAGTTGCACTGAAAAACTTAGAATATAAGAAACGCACAGTGTAGTACATAGTATATGAGTGAGTTGCACTGAAAAACTTAGAATATAAGAAACGCACAGTGTAGTACATAGTATATGAGTGAGTTGCACTGAAAAACTTAGAATATAAGAAACGCACAGTGTAGTACATAGTATATGAGTGAGTTGCACTGAAAAACCTAGAATTTAAGAAACTCACAGTGTAGTACATAGTATATGAGTGAGTTGCACTGAAAAACTTAGAATATAAGAAACGCACAGTGTAGTACATAGTATATGAGTGAGTTGCACTGAAAAACTTAGAATATAAGTAACGCACAGTGTAGTACATAGTATATGAGTGAGTTGCACTGAAAAACTTAGAATTCAAGAAACGCACAGTGTAGTACATAGTATATGAGTGAGTTGCACTGAAAAACTTAGAATATAAGAAACGCACAGTGTAGTACATAGTATATGAGTGAGTTGCACTGAAAAACTTAGAATATAAGAAACGCACAGTGTAGTACATAGTATATGAGTGAGTTGCACTAAAAACTTAGAAGAAACACACAGTGTAGTACATAGTATATGAGTGAGTTGCACTGAAAAACTTAGAATATAAGAAACGCACAGTGTAGTACATAGTATATGAGTGAGTTGCACTGAAAAACTTAGAATATAAGAAACGCACAGTGTAGTACATAGTATATGAGTGAGTTGCACTGAAAAACTTAGAATTTAGAGAAACGCACAGTGTAGTACATAGTATATGAGTGAGTTGCACTGAAAAACTTAGAATATAAGAAACGCACAGTGTAGTACATAGTATATGAGTGAGTTGCACTGAAAAACTTAGAATATAAGAAACGCACAGTGTAGTACATAGTATATGAGTGAGTTGCACTGAAAAACTTAGAATATAAGAAACGCACAGAGTAGTACATAGTATATGAGTGAGTTGCACTGAAAAACTTAGAATTTACTGAAAAACCCGCATTACACGAAATGCACAGTGTAGTACATAGTATATGAGTGAGTTGCACTGAAAAACTTGGAATATAAGAAACGCACAGTGTAGTACATAGTATATGAGTGAGTTGCCCTGAAAAACTTAGAATATAAGAAACGCACAGTGTAGTACATAGTATATGAGTGAGTTGCACTGAAAAACTTAGAATATAAGAAACGCACAGTGTAGTACATAGTATATGAGTGAGTTGCACTGAAAAACTTAGAATATAAGAAACGCACAGTGTAGTAATAGTATATGAGTGAGTTGCACTGAAAAACTTAGAATATAAGAAACGCACAGTGTAGTACATAGTATATGAGTGAGTTGCACTGAAAAAATTAGAATATAAGAAACGCACAGTGTAGTACATAGTATATGAGTGAGTTGCACTCAAAAACTTAGAATATAAGAAACGCACAGTGTAGTACATAGTATATGAGTGAGTTGCACTGAAAAACTTAGAATATAAGAAACGCACAGTGTAGTACATAGTATATGAGTGAGTTGCACTGAAAAACTTAGAATATAAGAAACGCACAGTGTAGTACATAGTATATGAGTGAGTTGCACTGAAAAACTTAGAATATAAGAAACGCACAGTGTAGTACATAGTATATGAGTGAGTTGCACTGAAAAACTTAGAATATAAGAAACGCACAGTGTAGTACATAGTATATGAGTGAGTTGCACTGAAAAACTTAGAATTTAGAGAAACGCACAGTGTAGTACATAGTATATGAGTGAGTTGCACTGAAAAACTTCGAATTTAGAGAAACGCACAGTGTAGTACATAGTATATGAGTGAGTTGCACTGAAAAACTTAGGATATAAGAAACGCACAGTGTAGTACATAGTATATGAGTGAGTTGCACTGAAAAACTTAGAATATAAGAAACGCACAGTGTAGTACATTGTATATGAGTGAGTTGCACTGAAAAACTTAGAATATAAGAAACGCACAGTGTAGTACATAGTATATGAGTGAGTTGCACTGAAAAACTTAGAATATAAGAAACGCACAGTGTAGTACATAGTATATGAGTGAGTTGCACTGAAAAACTTAGAATATAAGAAACGCACAGTGTAGTACATAGTATATGAGTGAGTTGCACTGAAAAACTTAGAATATAAGAAACGCACAGTGTAGTACATAGTATATGAGTGAGTTGCACTGAAAAACTTAGAATATAAGAAACGCACAGTGTAGTACATAGTATATGAGTGAGTTGCACTGAAAAACTTAGAATTTACTGAAAAACCCGCATTACACGAAATGCACAGTGTAGTACATAGTATATGAGTGAGTTGCACTGAAAAACTTAGAATATAAGAAACGCACAGTGTAGTACATAGTATATGAGTGAGTTGCACTGAAAAACTTAGAATATAAGAAACGCACAGTGTAGTACATAGTATATGAGTGAGTTGCACTGAAAAACTTAGAATATAAGAAACGCACAGTGTAGTACATAGTATATGAGTGAGTTGCACTGAAAAACTTAGAATATAAGAAACGCACAGTGTAGTACATAGTATATGAGTGAGTTGCACTGAAAAACTTAGAATTTAAGAAACGCACAGTGTAGTACATAGTATATGAGTGAGTTGCACTGAAAAACTTAGAATATAAGAAACGCACAGTGTAGTACATAGTATATGAGTGAGTTGCACTGAAAAACTTAGAATATAAGTAACGCACAGTGTAGTACATAGTATATGAGTGAGTTGCACTGAAAAACTTAGAATATAAGAAACGCACAGTGTAGTACATAGTATATGAGTGAGTTGCACTGAAAAACTTAGAATATAAGAAACGCACAGTGTAGTACATAGTATATGAGTGAGTTGCACTGAAAAACTTAGAATATAAGAAACGCACAGTGTAGTACATAGTATATGAGTGAGTTGCACTGAAAAACTTAGAATATAAGAAACGCACAGTGTAGTACATAGTATATGAGTGAGTTGCACTGAAAAACTTAGAATATAAGAAACGCACAGTGTAGTACATAGTATATGAGTGAGTTGCACTGAAAAACTTAGAATATAAGAAACGCACAGTGTAGTACATAGTATATGAGTGAGTTGCACTGAAAAACTTAGAATTTAGAGAAACGCACAGTGTAGTACATAGTATATGAGTGAGTTGCACTGAAAAACTTAGAATATAAGAAACGCACAGTGTAGTACATAGTATATGAGTGAGTTGCACTGAAAAACTTAGAATATAAGAAACGCACAGTGTAGTACATAGTATATGAGTGAGTTGCACTGAAAAACTTAGAATATAAGAAACGCACAGTGTAGTACATAGTATATGAGTGAGTTGCACTGAAAAACTTAGAATTTACTGAAAAACCCGCATTACACGAAATGCACAGTGTAGTACATAGTATATGAGTGAGTTGCACTGAAAAACTTGGAATATAAGAAACGCACAGTGTAGTACATAGTATATGAGTGAGTTGCACTGAAAAACTTAGAATATAAGAAACGCACAGTGTAGTACATAGTATATGAGTGAGTTGCACTGAAAAACTTAGAATATAAGAAACGCACAGTGTAGTACATAGTATATGAGTGAGTTGCACTGAAAAACTTAGAATATAAGAAACGCACAGTGTAGTACATAGTATATGAGTGAGTTGCACTGAAAAACTTAGAATATAAGAAACGCACAGTGTAGTACATAGTATATGAGTGAGTTGCACTGAAAAACTTAGAATATAAGAAACGCACAGTGTAGTACATAGTATATGAGTGAGTTGCACTGAAAAACTTAGAATATAAGAAACGCACAGTGTAGTACATAGTATATGAGTGAGTTGCACTGAAAAACTTAGAATATAAGAAACGCACAGTGTAGTACATAGTATATGAGTGAGTTGCACTGAAAAACTTAGAATATAAGAAACGCACAGTGTAGTACATAGTATATGAGTGAGTTGCACTGAAAAACTTAGAATATAAGAAACGCACAGTGTAGTACATAGTATATGAGTGAGTTGCACTGAAAAACTTAGAATATAAGAAACGCACAGTGTAGTACATAGTATATGAGTGAGTTGCACTGAAAAACTTAGAATTTAGAGAAACGCACAGTGTAGTACATAGTATATGAGTGAGTTGCACTGAAAAACTTCGAATTTAGAGAAACGCACAGTGTAGTACATAGTATATGAGTGAGTTGCAGTGAAAAACTTAGGATATAAGAAACGCACAGTGTAGTACATAGTATATGAGTGAGTTGCACTGAAAAACTTAGAATATAAGAAACGCACAGTGTAGTACATTGTATATGAGTGAGTTGCACTGAAAAACTTAGAATTTAAGAAACGCACAGTGTAGTACATAGTATATGAGTGAGTTGCACTGAAAAACTTAGAATATAAGAAACGCACAGTGTAGTACATAGGATATGAGTGAGTTGCACTGAAAAACTTAGAATATAAGAAACGCACAGTGTAGTACATAGTATATGAGTGAGTTGCACTGAAAAACTTAGAATATAAGAAACGCACAGTGTAGTACATAGTATATGAGTGAGTTGCACTGAAAAACTTAGAATATAAGAAACGCACAGTGTAGTACATAGTATATGAGTGAGTTGCACTGAAAAACTTAGAATATAAGAAACGCACAGTGTAGTACATAGTATATGAGTGAGTTGCACTGAAAAACTTAGAATATAAGAAACGCACAGTGTAGTACATAGTATATGAGTGAGTTGCACTGAAAAACTTAGAATATAAGAAACGCACAGTGTAGTACATAGTATATGAGTGAGTTGCACTGAAAAACTTAGAATATAAGAAACGCACAGTGTAGTACATAGTATATGAGTGAGTTGCACTGAAAAACTTAGAATTTACTGAAAAACCCGCATTACACGAAATGCACAGTGTAGTACATAGTATATGAGTGAGTTGCACTGAAAAACTTAGAATATAAGAAACGCACAGTGTAGTACATAGTATATGAGTGAGTTGCACTGAAAAACTTAGAATATAAGAAACGCACAGTGTAGTACATAGTATATGAATGAGTTGCACTGAAAAACTTAGAATATAAGAAACGCACAGTGTAGTACATAGTATATGAGTGAGTTGCACTGAAAAACTTAGAATATAAGAAACGCACAGTGTAGTACATAGTATATGAGTGAGTTGCACTGAAAAACCTAGAATTTAAGAAACTCACAGTGTAGTACATAGTATATGAGTGAGTTGCACTGAAAAACTTAGAATATAAGAAACGCACAGTGTAGTACATAGTATATGAGTGAGTTGCACTGAAAAACTTAGAATATAAGTAACGCACAGTGTAGTACATAGTATATGAGTGAGTTGCACTGAAAAACTTAGAATTCAAGAAACGCACAGTGTAGTACATAGTATATGAGTGAGTTGCACTGAAAAACTTAGAATATAAGAAACGCACAGTGTAGTACATAGTATATGAGTGAGTTGCACTGAAAAACTTAGAATATAAGAAACGCACAGTGTAGTACATAGTATATGAGTGAGTTGCACTAAAAACTTAGAAGAAACACACAGTGTAGTACATAGTATATGAGTGAGTTGCACTGAAAAACTTAGAATATAAGAAACGCACAGTGTAGTACATAGTATATGAGTGAGTTGCACTGAAAAACTTAGAATATAAGAAACGCACAGTGTAGTACATAGTATATGAGTGAGTTGCACTGAAAAACTTAGAATTTAGAGAAACGCACAGTGTAGTACATAGTATATGAGTGAGTTGCACTGAAAAACTTAGAATATAAGAAACGCACAGTGTAGTACATAGTATATGAGTGAGTTGCACTGAAAAACTTAGAATATAAGAAACGCACAGTGTAGTACATAGTATATGAGTGAGTTGCACTGAAAAACTTAGAATATAAGAAACGCACAGAGTAGTACATAGTATATGAGTGAGTTGCACTGAAAAACTTAGAATTTACTGAAAAACCCGCATTACACGAAATGCACAGTGTAGTACATAGTATATGAGTGAGTTGCACTGAAAAACTTGGAATATAAGAAACGCACAGTGTAGTACATAGTATATGAGTGAGTTGCACTGAAAAACTTAGAATATAAGAAACGCACAGTGTAGTACATAGTATATGAGTGAGTTGCACTGAAAAACTTAGAATATAAGAAACGCACAGTGTAGTACATAGTATATGAGTGAGTTGCACTGAAAAACTTAGAATATAAGAAACGCACAGTGTAGTACATAGTATATGAGTGAGTTGCACTGAAAAACTTAGAATATAAGAAACGCACAGTGTAGTACATAGTATATGAGTGAGTTGCACTGAAAAACTTAGAATTTACTGAAAAACCCGCATTACACGAAATGCACAGTGTAGTACATAGTATATGAGTGAGTTGCACTGAAAAACTTAGAATATAAGAAACGCACAGTGTAGTACATAGTATATGAGTGAGTTGCACTGAAAAACTTAGAATATAAGAAACGCACAGTGTAGTACATAGTATATGAGTGAGTTGCACTGAAAAACTTAGAATATAAGAAACGCACAGTGTAGTACATAGTATATGAGTGAGTTGCACTGAAAAACTTAGAATATAAGAAACGCACAGTGTAGTACATAGTATATGAGTGAGTTGCACTGAAAAACCTAGAATTTAAGAAACTCACAGTGTAGTACATAGTATATGAGTGAGTTGCACTGAAAAACTTAGAATATAAGAAACGCACAGTGTAGTACATAGTATATGAGTGAGTTGCACTGAAAAACTTAGAATATAAGTAACGCACAGTGTAGTACATAGTATATGAGTGAGTTGCACTGAAAAACTTAGAATATAAGAAACGCACAGTGTAGTACATAGTATATGAGTGAGTTGCACTGAAAAACTTAGAATATAAGAAACGCACAGTGTAGTACATAGTATATGAGTGAGTTGCACTAAAAACTTAGAAGAAACACACAGTGTAGTACATAGTATATGAGTGAGTTGCACTGAAAAACTTAGAATATAAGAAACGCACAGTGTAGTACATAGTATATGAGTGAGTTGCACTGAAAAACTTAGAATATAAGAAACGCACAGTGTAGTACATAGTATATGAGTGAGTTGCACTGAAAAACTTAGAATTTAGAGAAACGCACAGTGTAGTACATAGTATATGAGTGAGTTGCACTGAAAAACTTAGAATATAAGAAACGCACAGTGTAGTACATAGTATATGAGTGAGTTGCACTGAAAAACTTAGAATATAAGAAACGCACAGTGTAGTACATAGTATATGAGTGAGTTGCACTGAAAAACTTAGAATATAAGAAACGCACAGAGTAGTACATAGTATATGAGTGAGTTGCACTGAAAAACTTAGAATTTACTGAAAAACCCGCATTACACGAAATGCACAGTGTAGTACATAGTATATGAGTGAGTTGCACTGAAAAACTTGGAATATAAGAAACGCACAGTGTAGTACATAGTATATGAGTGAGTTGCCCTGAAAAACTTAGAATATAAGAAACGCACAGTGTAGTACATAGTATATGAGTGAGTTGCACTGAAAAACTTAGAATATAAGAAACGCACAGTGTAGTACATAGTATATGAGTGAGTTGCACTGAAAAACTTAGAATATAAGAAACGCACAGTGTAGTAATAGTATATGAGTGAGTTGCACTGAAAAACTTAGAATATAAGAAACGCACAGTGTTGTACATAGTATATGAGTGAGTTGCACTGAAAAAATTAGAATATAAGAAACGCACAGTGTAGTACATAGTATATGAGTGAGTTGCACTGAAAAACTTAGAATATAAGAAACGCACAGTGTAGTACATAGTATATGAGTGAGTTGCACTGAAAAACTTAGAATATAAGAAACGCACAGTGTAGTACATAGTATATGAGTGAGTTGCACTGAAAAACTTAGAATATAAGAAACGCACAGTGTAGTACATAGTATATGAGTGAGTTGCACTGAAAAACTTAGAATATAAGAAACGCACAGTGTAGTACATAGTATATGAGTGAGTTGCACTGAAAAACTTAGAATATAAGAAACGCACAGTGTAGTACATAGTATATGAGTGAGTTGCACTGAAAAACTTAGAATTTAGAGAAACGCACAGTGTAGTACATAGTATATGAGTGAGTTGCACTGAAAAACTTCGAATTTAGAGAAACGCACAGTGTAGTACATAGTATATGAGTGAGTTGCACTGAAAAACTTAGAATATAAGAAACGCACAGTGTAGTACATAGTATATGAGTGAGTTGCACTGAAAAACTTAGAATATAAGAAAAGCACAGTGTAGTACATAGTATATGAGTGAGTTGCACTGAAAAACTTAGAATATAAGAAACGCACAGTGTAGTACATAGTATATGAGTGAGTTGCACTGAAAAACTTAGAATATAAGAAACGCACAGTGTAGTACATAGTATATGAGTGAGTTGCACTGAAAAACTTAGAATATAAGAAACGCACAGTGTAGTACATAGTATATGAGTGAGTTGCACTGAAAAACTTAGAATATAAGAAACGCACAGTGTAGTACATAGTATATGAGTGAGTTGCACTGAAAAACTTAGAATATAAGAAACGCACAGTGTAGTACATAGTATATGAGTGAGTTGCACTGAAAAACTTAGAATTTACTGAAAAACCCGCATTACACGAAATGCACAGTGTAGTACATAGTATATGAGTGAGTTGCACTGAAAAACTTAGAATATAAGAAACGCACAGTGTAGTACATAGTATATGAGTGAGTTGCACTGAAAAACTTAGAATATAAGAAACGCACAGTGTAGTACATAGTATATGAGTGAGTTGCACTGAAAAACTTAGAATATAAGAAACGCACAGTGTAGTACATAGTATATGAGTGAGTTGCACTGAAAAACTTAGAATATAAGAAACGCACAGTGTAGTACATAGTATATGAGTGAGTTGCACTGAAAAACCTAGAATTTAAGAAACTCACAGTGTAGTACATAGTATATGAGTGAGTTGCACTGAAAAACTTAGAATATAAGAAACGCACAGTGTAGTACATAGTATATGAGTGAGTTGCACTGAAAAACTTAGAATATAAGTAACGCACAGTGTAGTACATAGTATATGAGTGAGTTGCACTGAAAAACTTAGAATTCAAGAAACGCACAGTGTAGTACATAGTATATGAGTGAGTTGCACTGAAAAACTTAGAATATAAGAAACGCACAGTGTAGTACATAGTATATGAGTGAGTTGCACTGAAAAACTTAGAATATAAGAAACGCACAGTGTAGTACATAGTATATGAGTGAGTTGCACTAAAAACTTAGAAGAAACACACAGTGTAGTACATAGTATATGAGTGAGTTGCACTGAAAAACTTAGAATATAAGAAACGCACAGTGTAGTACATAGTATATGAGTGAGTTGCACTGAAAAACTTAGAATATAAGAAACGCACAGTGTAGTACATAGTATATGAGTGAGTTGCACTGAAAAACTTAGAATTTAGAGAAACGCACAGTGTAGTACATAGTATATGAGTGAGTTGCACTGAAAAACTTAGAATATAAGAAACGCACAGTGTAGTACATAGTATATGAGTGAGTTGCACTGAAAAACTTAGAATATAAGAAACGCACAGTGTAGTACATAGTATATGAGTGAGTTGCACTGAAAAACTTAGAATATAAGAAACGCACAGAGTAGTACATAGTATATGAGTGAGTTGCACTGAAAAACTTAGAATTTACTGAAAAACCCGCATTACACGAAATGCACAGTGTAGTACATAGTATATGAGTGAGTTGCACTGAAAAACTTGGAATATAAGAAACGCACAGTGTAGTACATAGTATATGAGTGAGTTGCACTGAAAAACTTAGAATATAAGAAACGCACAGTGTAGTACATAGTATATGAGTGAGTTGCACTGAAAAACTTAGAATATAAGAAACGCACAGTGTAGTACATAGTATATGAGTGAGTTGCACTGAAAAACTTAGAATATAAGAAACGCACAGTGTAGTACATAGTATATGAGTGAGTTGCACTGAAAAACTTAGAATATAAGAAACGCACAGTGTAGTACATAGTATATGAGTGAGTTGCACTGAAAAACTTAGAATTTACTGAAAAACCCGCATTACACGAAATGCACAGTGTAGTACATAGTATATGAGTGAGTTGCACTGAAAAACTTAGAATATAAGAAACGCACAGTGTAGTACATAGTATATGAGTGAGTTGCACTGAAAAACTTAGAATATAAGAAACGCACAGTGTAGTAATAGTATATGAGTGAGTTGCACTGAAAAACTTAGAATATAAGAAACGCACAGTGTTGTACATAGTATATGAGTGAGTTGCACTGAAAAAATTAGAATATAAGAAACGCACAGTGTAGTATATAGTATATGAGTGAGTTGCACTGAAAAACTTAGAATATAAGAAACGCACAGTGTAGTACATAGTATATGAGTGAGTTGCACTGAAAAACTTAGAATATAAGAAACGCACAGTGTAGTACATAGTATATGAGTGAGTTGCACTGAAAAACTTAGAATATAAGAAACGCACAGTGTAGTACATAGTATATGAGTGAGTTGCACTGAAAAACTTAGAATATAAGAAACGCACAGTGTAGTACATAGTATATGAGTGAGTTGCACTGAAAAACTTAGAATATAAGAAACGCACAGTGTAGTACATAGTATATGAGTGAGTTGCACTGAAAAACTTAGAATTTAGAGAAACGCACAGTGTAGTACATAGTATATGAGTGAGTTGCACTGAAAAACTTCGAATTTAGAGAAACGCACAGTGTAGTACATAGTATATGAGTGAGTTGCACTGAAAAACTTAGGATATAAGAAACGCACAGTGTAGTACATAGTATATGAGTGAGTTGCACTGAAAAACTTAGAATATAAGAAACGCACAGTGTAGTACATAGTATATGAGTGAGTTGCACTGAAAAACTTAGAATTTAAGAAACGCACAGTGTAGTACATAGTATATGAGTGAGTTGCACTGAAAAACTTAGAATATAAGAAACGCACAGTGTAGTACATAGGATATGAGTGAGTTACACTGAAAAACTTAGAATATAAGAAACGCACAGTGTAGTACATAGTATATGAGAGAGTTGCACTGAAAAACTTAGAATATAAGAAACGCACAGTGTAGTACATAGTATATGAGTGAGTTGCACTGAAAAACTTAGAATATAAGAAACGCACAGTGTAGTACATAGTATATGAGTGAGTTGCACTGAAAAACTTAGAATATAAGAAACGCACAGTGTAGTACATAGTATATGAGTGAGTTGCACTGAAAAACTTAGAATATAAGAAACGCACAGTGTAGTACATAGTATATGAGTGAGTTGCACTGAAAAACTTAGAATATAAGAAACGCACAGTGTAGTACATAGTATATGAGTGAGTTGCACTGAAAAACTTAGAATATAAGAAACGGACAGTGTAGTACATAGTATATGAGTGAGTTGCACTGAAAAACTTAGAATATAAGAAACGCACAGTGTAGTACATAGTATATGAGTGAGTTGCACTGAAAAACTTAGAATTTACTGAAAAACCCGCATTACACGAAATGCACAGTGTAGTACATAGTATATGAGTGAGTTGCACTGAAAACTTAGAATATAAGAAACGCACAGTGTAGTACATAGTATATGAGTGAGTTGCACTGAAAAACTTAGAATATAAGAAACGCACAGTGTAGTACATAGTATATGAGTGAGTTGCACTGAAAAACTTAGAATATAAGAAACGCACAGTGTAGTACATAGTATATGAATGAGTTGCACTGAAAAACTTAGAATATAAGAAACGCACAGTGTAGTACATAGTATATGAGTGAGTTGCACTGAAAAACTTAGAATATAAGAAACGCACAGTGTAGTACATAGTATATGAGTGAGTTGCACTGAAAAACTTAGAATATAAGAAACGCACAGTGTAGTACATAGTATATGAGTGAGTTGCACTGAAAAACTTAGAATATAAGAAACGCACAGTGTCGTACATAGTATATGAGTGAGTTGCATTGAAAAACTTAGAATATAAGAAACGCACGGTGTAGTACATAGTATATGAGTGAGTTGCACTGAAAAACTTAGAATATAAGAAACGCACAGTGTAGTACATAGTATATGAGTGAGTTGCACTGAAAAACTTAGAATATAAGAAACGCACAGTGTAGTACATAGTATATGAGTGAGTTGCACTGAAAAACTTAGAATTTACTGAAAAACCCGCATTACACGAAATGCACAGTGTAGTACATAGTATAGAGTGAGTTGCACTGAAAACTTAGAATATAAGAAACGCACAGTGTAGTACATAGTATATGAGTGAGTTGCACTGAAAAACTTAGAATATAAGAAACGCACAGTGTAGTACATAGTATATGAGTGAGTTGCACTGAAAAACTTAGAATATAAGAAACGCACAGTGTAGTACATAGTATATGAGTGAGTTGCACTGAAAAACTTAGAATATAAGAAACGCACAGTGTAGTACATAGTATATGAGTGAGTTGCACTGAAAAACTTAGAATATAAGAAACGCACAGTGTAGTACATAGTATATGAGTGAGTTGCACTGAAAAACTTAGAATATAAGAAACGCACAGTGTAGTACATAGTATATGAGTGAGTTGCACTGAAAAACTTAGAATATAAGAAACGCACAGTGTAGTACATAGTATATGAGTGAGTTGCACTGAAAAACTTAGAATATAAGAAACGCACAGTGTAGTAGATAGTATATGAGTGAGTTGCACTGAAAAACTTAGAATATAAGAAACGCACAGTGTAGTACATAGTATATGAGTGAGTTGCACTGAAAAACTTAGAATATAAGAAACGCACAGTGTAGTACATAGTATATGAGTGAGTTGCACTGAAAAACTTAGAATTTAGAGAAACGCACAGTGTAGTACATAGTATATGAGTGAGTTACACTGAAAAACTTCGAATTTAGAGAAACGCACAGTGTAGTACATAGTATATGAGTGAGTTGCACTGAAAAACTTAGAATATAAGAAACGCACAGTGTAGTACATAGTATATGAGTGAGTTGCACTGAAAAACTTAGAATATAAGAAACGCACAGTGTAGTACATTGTATATGAGTGAGTTGCACTGAAAAACTTAGAATTTAAGAAACGCCCAGTGTAGTACATAGTATATGAGTGAGTTGCACTGAAAAACTTAGAATATAAGAAACGCACAGTGTAGTACATAGTATATGAGTGAGTTGCACTGAAAAACTTAGAATATAAGAAACGCACAGTGTAGTACATAGTATATGAGTGAGTTGCACTCAAAAACTTAGAATATAAGAAACGCACAGTGTAGTACATAGTATATGAGTGAGTTGCACTGAAAAACTTAGAATATAAGAAACGCACAGTGTAGTACATAGTATATGAGTGAGTTGCACTGAAAAACTTAGAATATAAGAAACGCACAGTGTAGTACATAGTATATGAGTGAGTTGCACTGAAAAACTTAGAATATAAGAAACGCACAGTGTAGTACATAGTATATGAGTGAGTTGCACTGAAAAACTTAGAATTTAGAGAAACGCACAGTGTAGTACATAGTATATGAGTGAGTTGCACTGAAAAACTTAGAATATAAGAAACGCACAGTGTAGTACATAGTATATGAGTGAGTTGCACTGAAAAACTTAGAATATAAGAAACGCACAGTGTAGTACATAGTATATGAGTGAGTTGCACTGAAAAACTTAGAATATAAGAAACGCACAGTGTAGTACATAGTATATGAGTGAGTTGCACTGAAAAACTTAGAATATAAGAAACGCACAGTGTAGTACATAGTATATGAGTGAGTTGCACTGAAAAACTTAGAATATAAGAAACGCACACTGTAGTACATAGTATATGAGTGAGTTGCACTGAAAAACTTAGAATATAAGAAACGCACAGTGTAGTACATAGTATATGAGTGAGTTGCACTGAAAAACTTAGAATATAAGAAACGCACAGTGTAGTACATAGTATATGAGTGAGTTGCACTGAAAAACTTAGAATATAAGAAACGCACAGTGTAGTACATAGTATATGAGTGAGTTGCACTGAAAAACTTAGAATATAAGAAACGCACAGTGTAGTACATAGTATATGAGTGAGTTGCACTGAAAAACTTAGAATTTAGAGAAACGCACAGTGTAGTACATAGTATATGAGTGAGTTGCACTGAAAAACTTAGAATATAAGAAACGCACAGTGTAGTACATAGTATATGAGTGAGTTGCACTGAAAAACTTAGAATATAAGAAACGCACAGTGTAGTACATTGTATATGAGTGAGTTGCACTGAAAAACTTAGAATTTAAGAAACGCACAGTGTAGTACATAGTATATGAGTGAGTTGCACTGAAAAACTTAGAATATAAGAAACGCACAGTGTAGTACATAGTATATGAGTGAGTTGCACTGAAAAACTTAGAATATAAGAAACGCACAGTGTAGTACATAGTATATGAGTGAGTTGCACTGAAAAACTTAGAATATAAGAAACGCACAGTGTAGTACATAGTATATGAGTGAGTTGCACTGAAATACTTAAAATATAAGAAACGCACAGTGTAGTACATAGTATATGAGTGAGTTGCACTGAAAAACTTAGAATATAAGAAACGCACAGTGTAGTACATAGTATATGAGTGAGTTGCACTGAAAAACTTAGAATTTACTGAAAAACCCGCATTACACGAAATGCACTGTGTAGTACATAGTATATGAGTGAGTTGCACTGAAAAACTAAGAATATAAGAAACGCACAGTGTAGTACATAGTATATGAGTGAGTTGCACTGAAAAACTTAGAATATAAGAAACGCACAGTGTAGTACATAGTATATGAGTGAGTTGCACTGAAAAACTTAGAATATAAGAAACGCACAGTGTAGTACATAGTATATGAGTGAGTTGCACTGAAAAACTTAGAATATAAGAAACGCACAGTGTAGTACATAGTATATGAGTGAGTTGCACTGAAAAACTTAGAATATAAGAAACGCACAGTGTAGTACATAGCATATGAGTGAGTTGCACTGAAAAACTTAGAATTTAGAGAAACGCACAGTGTAGTACATAGTATATGAGTGAGTTGCACTGAAAAACTTAGAATTTAGAGAAACGCACAGTGTAGTACATAGTATATGAGTGAGTTGCACTGAAAAACTTAGAATATAAGAAACGCACAGTGTAGTACATAGTATATGAGTGAGTTGCACTGAGAAACTTAGAATATAAGAAACGCACAGTGTAGTACATTGTATATGAGTGAGTTGCACTGAAAAACTTAGAATATAAGAAACGCACAGTGTAGTACATAGTATATGAGTGAGTTGCACTGAAAAACTTAGAATATAAGAAACGCACAGTGTAGTACATAGTATATGAGTGAGTTGCACTGAAAAACTTAGAATATAAGAAACGCACAGTGTAGTACATAGTATATGAGTGCGTTGCACTGAAAAACTTAGAATATAAGAAACGCACAGTGTAGTACATAGTATATGAGTGAGTTGCACTGAAAAACTTAGAATTTAGAGAAACGCACAGTGTAGTACATAGTATATGAGTGAGTTGCACTGAAAAACTTAGAATATAAGAAACGCACAGTGTAGTACATAGTATATGAGTGAGTTGCACTGAAAAACTTAGAATTTACTGAAAAACCCGCATTACACGAAATGCACTGTGTAGTACATAGTATATGAGTGAGTTGCACTGAAAAACTTAGAATATAAGAAACGCACAGTGTAGTACATAGTATATGAGTGAGTTGCACTGAAAAACTTAGAATATAAGAAACGCACAGTGTAGTACATAGTATATGAGTGAGTTGCACTGAAAAACTTAGAATATAAGAAACGCACAGTGTAGTACATAGTATATGAGTGAGTTGCACTGAAAAACTTAGAATATAAGAAACGCACAGTGTAGTACATAGTATATGAGTGAGTTGCACTGAAAAACTTAGAATATAAGAAACGCACAGTGTAGTACATAGTATATGAGTGAGTTGCACTGAAAAACTTAGAATTTAGAGAAACGCACAGTGTAGTACATAGTATATGAGTGAGTTGCACTGAAAAACTTAGAATTTAGAGAAACGCACAGTGTAGTACATAGTATATGAGTGAGTTGCACTGAAAAACTTAGAATATAAGAAACGCACAGTGTAGTACATAGTATATGAGTGAGTTGCACTGAAAAACTTAGAATATAAGAAACGCACAGTGTAGTACATTGTATATGAGTGAGTTGCACTGAAAAACTTAGAATTTAAGAAACGCACAGTGTAGTACATAGTATATGAGTGAGTTGCACTGAAAAACTTAGAATATAAGAAACGCACAGTGTAGTACATAGTATATGAGTGAGTTGCACTGAAAAACTTAGAATATAAGAAACGCACAGTGTAGTACATAGTATATGAGTGAGTTGCACTGAAAAACTTAGAATTTAGAGAAACGCACAGTGTAGTACATAGTATATGAGTGAGTTGCACTGAAAAATTTAGAATATAAGAAACGCACAGTGTAGTACATAGTATATGTGTGAGTTGCACTGAAAAACGTAGAATATAAGAAACGCACAGTGTAGTACATAGTATATGAGTGAGTTGCACTGAAAAACTTAGAATATATAAACGCACAGTGTAGTACATAGTATATGAGTGAGTTGCACTGAAAAACTTAGAATTTAAGAAACGCACAGTGTAGTACATAGTATATGAGTGAGTTGCACTGAAAAACTTAGAATATAAGAAACGCACAGTGTAGTACATAGTATATGAGTGAGTTGCACTGAAAAACTTAGAATATAAGAAACGCACAGTGTAGTACATAGTATATGAGTGAGTTGCACTGAAAAACTTAGAATTTAAGAAACGCACAGTGTAGTACATAGTATATGAGTGAGTTGCACTGAAAAACTTAGAATATAAGAAACGCACAGTGTAGTACATAGTATATGAGTGAGTTGCACTGAAAAACTTAGAATATAAGAAACGCACAGTGTAGTACATAGTATATGAGTGAGTTGCACTGAAAAACTTAGAATATAAGAAACGCACAGTGTAGTACATAGTATATGAGTGAGTTGCACTGAAAAACTTAGAATATAAGAAACGCACAGTGTAGTACATAGTATATGAGTGAGTTGCACTGAAAAACTTAGAATCTAAGAAACGCACAGTGTAGTACATAGTATATGAGTGAGTTGCACTGAAAAACTTAGAATATAAGAAACACACAGTGTAGTACATAGTATATGAGTGAGTTGCACTGAAAAACTTAGAATATAAGAAACGCACAGTGTAGTACATAGTATATGAGTGAGTTGCACTGAAAAACTTAGAATATAAGAAACGCACAGTGTAGTACATAGTATATGAGTGCGTTGCACTGAAAAACTTAGAATATAAGAAACGCACAGTGTAGTACATAGTATATGAGTGCGTTGCACTGAAAAACTTAGAATATAAGAAACGCACAGTGTAGTACATAGTATATGAGTGAGTTGCACTGAAAAACTTAGAATATAAGAAACGCACAGTGTAGTACATAGTATATGAGTGAGTTGCACTGAAAAACTTAGAATATAAGAAACGCACAGTGTAGTACATAGTATATGAGTGAGTTGCACTGAAAAACTTAGAATATAAGAAACGCACAGTGTAGTACATAGTATATGAGTGAGTTGCACTGAAAAACTTAGAATATAAGAAACGCACAGTGTAGTACATAGTATATGAGTGAGTTGCACTGAAAAACTTAGAATATAAGAAACGCACAGTGTAGTACATAGTATATGAGTGAGTTGCACTGAAAAACTTAGAATTTACTGAAAAACCCGCATTACACGAAATGCACAGTGTAGTACATAGTATATGAGTGAGTTGCACTGAAAAACTCTAGAATATAAGAAACGCACAGTGTAGTACATAGTATATGAGTGAGTTGCACTGAAAAACTTAGAATATAAGAAACGCACAGTGTAGTACATAGTATATGAGTGAGTTGCACTGAAAAACTTAGAATATAAGAAACGCACAGTGTAGTACATAGTATATGAGTGAGTTGCACTGAAAAACTTAGAATATAAGAAACGCACAGTGTAGTACATAGTATATGAGTGAGTTGCACTGAAAAACTTAGAATATAAGAAACGCACAGTGTAGTACATAGTATATGAGTGAGTTGCACTGAAAAACTTAGAATATAAGAAACGCACAGTGTAGTACATAGTATATGAGTGAGTTGCACTGAAAAACTTAGAATATAAGAAACGCACAGTGTAGTACATAGTATATAAGTGAGTTGCACTGAAAAACTTAGAATATAAGAAACGCACAGTGTAGTACATAGTATATGAGTGAGTTGCACTGAAAAACTTAGAATATAAGAAACGCACAGTGTAGTACATAGTATATGAGTGAGTTGCACTCAAAAACTTAGAATATAAGAAACGCACAGTGTAGTACATAGTATATGAGTGAGTTGCACTGAAAAACTTAGAATATAAGAAACGCACAGTGTAGTACATAGTATATGAGTGAGTTGCACTGAAAAACTTAGAATATAAGAAACGCACAGTGTAGTACATAGTATATGAGTGAGTTGCACTGAAAAACTTAGAATATAAGAAACGCACAGTGTAGTACATAGTATATGAGTGAGTTGCACTGAAAAACTTAGAATTTAAGAAACGCACAGTGTAGTACATAGTATATGAGTGAGTTGCACTGAAAAACTTAGAATATAAGAAACGCACAGTGTAGTACATAGTATATGAGTGAGTTGCACTGAAAAACTTAGAATATAAGAAACGCACAGTGTAGTACATAGTATATGAGTGAGTTGCACTGAAAAACTTAGAATATAAGAAACGCACAGTGTAGTACATAGTATATGAGTGAGTTGCACTGAAAAACTTAGAATATAAGAAACGCACAGTGTAGTACATAGTATATGAGTGCGTTGCACTGAAAAACTTAGAATATAAGAAACGCACAGTGTAGTACATAGTATATGAGTGAGTTGCACTGAAAAACTTAGAATATAAGAAACGCACAGTGTAGTACATAGTATATGAGTGAGTTGCACTGAAAAACTTAGAATATAAGAAACGCACAGTGTAGTACATAGTATATGAGTGAGTTGCACTGAAAAACTTAGAATATAAGAAACGCACAGTGTAGTACATAGTATATGAGTGAGTTGCACTGAAAAACTTAGAATATAAGAAACGCACAGTGTAGTACATAGTATATGAGTGAGTTGCACTGAAAAACTTAGAATATAAGAAACGCACAGTGTAGTACATAGTATATGAGTGAGTTGCACTGAAAAACTTAGAATATAAGAAACGCACAGTGTAGTACATAGTATATGAGTGAGTTGCACTGAAAAACTTAGAATTTACTGAAAAACCCGCATTACACGAAATGCACAGTGTAGTACATAGTATATGAGTGAGTTGCACTGAAAAACTCTAGAATATAAGAAACGCACAGTGTAGTACATAGTATATGAGTGAGTTGCACTGAAAAACTTAGAATATAAGAAACGCACAGTGTAGTACATAGTATATGAGTGAGTTGCACTGAAAAACTTAGAATATAAGAAACGCACAGTGTAGTACATAGTATATGAGTGAGTTGCACTGAAAAACTTAGAATATAAGAAACGCACAGTGTAGTACATAGTATATGAGTGAGTTGCACTGAAAAACTTAGAATATAAGAAACGCACAGTGTAGTACATAGTATATGAGTGAGTTGCACTGAAAAACTTAGAATATAAGAAACGCACAGTGTAGTACATAGTATATGAGTGAGTTGCACTGAAAAACTTAGAATATAAGAAACGCACAGTGTAGTACATAGTATATGAGTGAGTTGCACTGAAAAACTTAGAATATAAGAAACGCACAGTGTAGTACATAGTATATGAGTGAGTTGCACTGAAAAACTTAGAATATAAGAAACGCACAGTGTAGTACATAGTATATGAGTGAGTTGCACTGAAAAACTTAGAATATAAGAAACGCACAGTGTAGTACATAGTATATGAGTGAGTTGCACTGAAAAACTTAGAATATAAGAAACGCACAGTGTAGTACATAGTATATGAGTGAGTTGCACTGAAAAACTTAGAATATAAGAAACGCACAGTGTAGTACATAGTATATGAGTGAGTTGCACTGAAAAACTTAGAATATAAGAAACGCACAGTGTAGTACATAGTATATGAGTGAGTTGCACTGAAAAACTTAGAATATAAGAAACGCACAGTGTAGTACATAGTATATGAGTGAGTTGCACTGAAAAACTTAGAATATAAGAAACGCACAGTGTAGTACATAGTATATGAGTGAGTTGCACTGAAAAACTTAGAATATAAGAAACGCACAGTGTAGTACATAGTATATGAGTGAGTTGCACTGAAAAACTTAGAATATAAGAAACGCACAGTGTAGTACATAGTATATGAGTGAGTTGCACTGAAAAACTTAGAATATAAGAAACGCACAGTGTAGTACATAGTATATGAGTGAGTTGCACTGAAAAACTTAGAATATAAGAAACGCACAGTGTAGTACATAGTATATGAGTGAGTTGCACTGAAAAACTTAGAATATAAGAAACGCACAGTGTAGTACATAGTATATGAGTGAGTTGCACTGAAAAACTTAGAATATAAGAAACGCACAGTGTAGTACATAGTATATGAGTGAGTTGCACTGAAAAACTTAGAATTTACTGAAAAACCCGCATACACGAAATGCACAGTGTAGTACATAGTATATGAGTGAGTTGCACTGAAAAACTCTAGAATATAAGAAACGCACAGTGTAGTACATAGTATATGAGTGAGTTGCACTGAAAAACTTAGAATATAAGAAACGCACAGTGTAGTACATAGTATATGAGTGAGTTGCACTGAAAAACTTAGAATATAAGAAACGCACAGTGTAGTACATAGTATATGAGTGAGTTGCACTGAAAAACTTAGAATATAAGAAACGCACAGTGTAGTACATACTATATGAGTGAGTTGCACTGAAAAACTTAGAATATAAGAAACGCACAGTGTAGTACATAGTATATGAGTGAGTTGCACTGAAAAACTTAGAATATAAGAAACGCACAGTGTAGTACATAGTATATGAGTGAGTTGCACTGAAAAACTTAGAATATAAGAAACGCACAGTGTAGTACATAGTATATGAGTGAGTTGCACTGAAAAACTTAGAATATAAGAAACGCACAGTGTAGTACATAGTATATGAGTGAGTTGCACTGAAAAACTTAGAATATAAGAAACGCACAGTGTAGTACATAGTATATGAGTGAGTTGCACTGAAAAACTTAGAATATAAGAAACGCACAGTGTAGTACATAGTATATGAGTGAGTTGCACTGAAAAACTTAGAATATAAGAAACGCACAGTGTAGTACATAGTATATGAGTGCGTTGCACTGAAAAACTTAGAATATAAGAAACGCACAGTGTAGTACATAGTATATGAGTGAGTTGCACTGAAAAACTTAGAATATAAGAAACGCACAGTGTAGTACATAGTATATGAGTGAGTTGCACTGAAAAACTTAGAATATAAGAAACGCACAGTGTAGTACATAGTATATGAGTGAGTTGCACTGAAAAACTTAGAATATAAGAAACGCACAGTGTAGTACATAGTATATGAGTGAGTTGCACTGAAAAACTTAGAATATAAGAAACGCACAGTGTAGTACATAGTATATGAGTGAGTTGCACTGAAAAACTTAGAATATAAGAAACGCACAGTGTAGTACATAGTATATGAGTGAGTTGCACTGAAAAACTTAGAATTTACTGAAAAACCCGCATTACACGAAATGCAGAGTGTAGTACATAGTATATGAGTGAGTTGCACTGAAAAACTCTAGAATATAAGAAACGCACAGTGTAGTACATAGTATATGAGTGAGTTGCACTGAAAAACTTAGAATATAAGAAACGCACAGTGTAGTACATAGTATATGAGTGAGTTGCACTGAAAAACTTAGAATATAAGAAACGCACAGTGTAGTACATAGTATATGAGTGAGTTGCACTGAAAAACTTAGAATATAAGAAACGCACAGTGTAGTACATAGTATATGAGTGAGTTGCACTGAAAAACTTAGAATATAAGAAACGCACAGTGTAGTACATAGTATATGAGTGAGTTGCACTGAAAAACTTAGAATATAAGAAACGCACAGTGTAGTACATAGTATATGAGTGAGTTGCACTGAAAAACTTAGAATATAAGAAACGCACAGTGTAGTACATAGTATATGAGTGAGTTGCACTGAAAAACTTAGAATTTACTGAAAAACCCGCATTACACGAAATGCACAGTGTAGTACATAGTATATGAGTGAGTTGCACTGAAAAACTCTAGAATATAAGAAACGCACAGTGTAGTACATAGTATATGAGTGAGTTGCACTGAAAAAACTTAGAATATAAGAAACGCACAGTGTAGTACATAGTATATGAGTGAGTTGCACTGAAAAACTTAGAATATAAGAAACGCACAGTGTAGTACATAGTATATGAGTGAGTTGCACTGAAAAACTTAGAATATAAGAAACGCACAGTGTAGTACATAGTATATGAGTGAGTTGCACTGAAAAAATTAGAATATAAGAAACGCACAGTGTAGTACATAGTATATGAGTGAGTTGCACTGAAAAACTTAGAATATAAGAAACGCACAGTGTAGTACATAGTATATGAGTGAGTTGCACTGAAAAACTTAGAATATAAGAAACGCACAGTGTAGTACATAGTATATGAGTGAGTTGCACTGAAAAACTTAGAATATAAGAAACGCACAGTGTAGTACATAGTATATGAGTGAGTTGCACTGAAAAACTTAGAATATAAGAAACGCACAGTGTAGTACATAGTATATGAGTGAGTTGCACTCAAAAACTTAGAATATAAGAAACGCACAGTGTAGTACATAGTATATGAGTGAGTTGCACTGAAAAACTTAGAATATAAGAAACGCACAGTGTAGTACATAGTATATGAGTGAGTTGCACTGAAAAACTTAGAATATAAGAAACGCACAGTGTAGTACATAGTATATGAGTGAGTTGCACTGAAAAACTTAGAATATAAGAAACGCACAGTGTAGTACATAGTATATGAGTGAGTTGCACTGAAAAACTTAGAATTTAAGAAACGCACAGTGTAGTACATAGTATATGAGTGAGTTGCACTGAAAAACTTAGAATATAAGAAACGCACAGTGTAGTACATAGTATATGAGTGAGTTGCACTGAAAAACTTAGAATATAAGAAACGCACAGTGTAGTACATAGTATATGAGTGAGTTGCACTGAAAAACTTAGAATATAAGAAACGCACAGTGTAGTACATAGTATATGAGTGAGTTGCACTGAAAAACTTAGAATATAAGAAACGCACAGTGTAGTACATAGTATATGAGTGAGTTGCACTGAAAAACTTAGAATATAAGAAACGCACAGTGTAGTACATAGTATATGAGTGAGTTGCACTGAAAAACTTAGAATATAAGAAACGCACAGTGTAGTACATAGTATATGAGTGCGTTGCACTGAAAAACTTAGAATATAAGAAACGCACAGTGTAGTACATAGTATATGAGTGAGTTGCACTGAAAAACTTAGAATATAAGAAACGCACAGTGTAGTACATAGTATATGAGTGAGTTGCACTGAAAAACTTAGAATATAAGAAACGCACAGTGTAGTACATAGTATATGAGTGAGTTGCACTGAAAAACTTAGAATATAAGAAACGCACAGTGTAGTACATAGTATATGAGTGAGTTGCACTGAAAAACTTAGAATATAAGAAACGCACAGTGTAGTACATAGTATATGAGTGAGTTGCACTGAAAACTTAGAATATAAGAAACGCACAGTGTAGTACATAGTATATGAGTGAGTTGCACTGAAAAACTTAGAATATAAGAAACGCACAGTGTAGTACATAGTATATGAGTGAGTTGCACTGAAAACTTAGAATTTACTGAAAAACCCGCATTACACGAAATGCACAGTGTAGTACATAGTATATGAGTGAGTTGCACTGAAAAACTCTAGAATATAAGAAACGCACAGTGTAGTACATAGTATATGAGTGAGTTGCACTGAAAAACTTAGAATATAAGAAACGCACAGTGTAGTACATAGTATATGAGTGAGTTGCACTCAAAAACTTAGAATATAAGAAACGCACAGTGTAGTACATAGTATATGAGTGAGTTGCACTGAAAAACTTAGAATATAAGAAACGCACAGTGTAGTACATAGTATATGAGTGAGTTGCACTGAAAAACTTAGAATATAAGAAACGCACAGTGTAGTACATACTATATGAGTGAGTTGCACTGAAAAACTTAGAATATAAGAAACGCACAGTGTGAGTACATAGTATATGAGTGAGTTGCACTGAAAAACTTAGAATATAAGAAACGCACAGTGTAGTACATAGTATATGAGTGAGTTGCACTGAAAAACTTAGAATATAAGAAACGCACAGTGTAGTACATACTATATGAGTGAGTTGCACTGAAAAACTTAGAATATAAGAAACGCACAGTGTAGTACATAGTATATGAGTGAGTTGCACTGAAAAACTTAGAATATAAGAAACGCACAGTGTAGTACATAGTATATGAGTGAGTTGCACTGAAAAACTTAGAATATAAGAAACGCACAGTGTAGTACATAGTATATGAGTGAGTTGCACTGAAAAACTTAGAATATAAGAAACGCACAGTGTAGTACATAGTATATGAGTGAGTTGCACTGAAAAACTTAGAATATAAGAAACGCACAGTGTAGTACATAGTATATGAGTGAGTTGCACTGAAAAACTTAGAATATAAGAAACGCACAGTGTAGTACATAGTATATGAGTGAGTTGCACTGAAAAACTTAGAATATAAGAAACGCACAGTGTAGTACATAGTATATGAGTGCGTTGCACTGAAAAACTTAGAATATAAGAAACGCACAGTGTAGTACATAGTATATGAGTGAGTTGCACTGAAAAACTTAGAATATAAGAAACGCACAGTGTAGTACATAGTATATGAGTGAGTTGCACTGAAAAACTTAGAATATAAGAAACGCACAGTGTAGTACATAGTATATGAGTGAGTTGCACTGAAAAACTTAGAATATAAGAAACGCACAGTGTAGTACATAGTATATGAGTGAGTTGCACTGAAAAACTTAGAATATAGAAACGCACAGTGTAGTACATAGTATATGAGTGAGTTGCACTGAAAAACTTAGAATATAAGAAACGCACAGTGTAGTACATAGTATATGAGTGAGTTGCACTGAAAAACTTAGAATTTACTGAAAAACCCGCATTACACGAAATGCACAGTGTAGTACATAGTATATGAGTGAGTTGCACTGAAAAACTCTAGAATATAAGAAACGCACAGTGTAGTACATAGTATATGAGTGAGTTGCACTGAAAAACTTAGAATATAAGAAACGCACAGTGTAGTACATAGTATATGAGTGAGTTGCACTGAAAAACTTAGAATATAAGAAACGCACAGTGTAGTACATAGTATATGAGTGAGTTGCACTGAAAAACTTAGAATATAAGAAACGCACAGTGTAGTACATACTATATGAGTGAGTTGCACTGAAAAACTTAGAATATAAGAAACGCACAGTGTAGTACATAGTATATTGAGTGAGTTGCACTGAAAAACTTAGAATATAAGAAACGCACAGTGTAGTACATAGTATATGAGTGAGTTGCACTGAAAAACTTAGAATATAAGAAACGCACAGTGTAGTACATAGTATATGAGTGAGTTGCACTGAAAAACTTAGAATATAAGAAACGCACAGTGTAGTACATAGTATATGAGTGAGTTGCACTGAAAAACTTAGAATATAAGAAACGCACAGTGTAGTACATAGTATATGAGTGAGTTGCACTGAAAAACTTAGAATATAAGAAACGCACAGTGTAGTACATAGTATATGAGTGAGTTGCACTGAAAACTTAGAATATAAGAAACGCACAGTGTAGTACATAGTATATGAGTGCGTTGCACTGAAAAACTTAGAATATAAGAAACGCACAGTGTAGTACATAGTATATGAGTGAGTTGCACTGAAAAACTTAGAATATAAGAAACGCACAGTGTAGTACATAGTATATGAGTGAGTTGCACTGAAAAACTTAGAATATAAGAAACGCACAGTGTAGTACATAGTATATGAGTGAGTTGCACTGAAAAACTTAGAATATAAGAAACGCACAGTGTAGTACATAGTATATGAGTGAGTTGCACTGAAAAACTTAGAATATAAGAAACGCACAGTGTAGTACATAGTATATGAGTGAGTTGCACTGAAAAACTTAGAATATAAGAAACGCACAGTGTAGTACATAGTATATGAGTGAGTTGCACTGAAAAACTTAGAATTTACTGAAAAACCCGCATTACACGAAATGCACAGTGTAGTACATAGTATAAGAGTGAGTTGCACTGAAAAACTCTAGAATATAAGAAACGCACAGTGTAGTACATAGTATATGAGTGAGTTGCACTGAAAACTTAGAATATA